>NC_072797.1:51855000-52155000 GCF_028583425.1 Eublepharis macularius | reverse complement strand
CACGGTCCGACCTGTACCTCTAGTTAGGCCCTTGCTGTAGTTTATGTTTGGTTGTTGTAATTTTAATAAAGCAGCCTATTTTAGAACCCAAATACTGTGTCTGCCTTTCATTCCGACTGAGAGGGCAAACCTATACCTTGCCTTTCAGTGATTTGACATCCTGGGATGGCAGCAAATTCTACCTTCTTGTTTTTTGCAATAATTGATGTGTATCCAGTTACGTAGTAATAGGCTTTAGAAGCTATAAACAACAAGTGATTTAATACTTATGTAAGGACTGCAGTGTGAATTTGTAAGCTCTCATGCTGACTGCACAAAAACAAGAGAGAAGACAAAAATAAAATTCATTTCTCAATATTATACATGGTAAAGTGGAATGTATATTTTATGCTTCTAGTTCAATACTGAAAGATATGAGAAGAACAATCCTGGGCGCAGTGAAAGTTTAGACTGGTTCACACTTCTGTAGGAGATAATGTGCACAGGTACACAATTACATAAAGCGATACCAGCATGAACCTAACTGTAAGCACAGAAACCTGGCAGCCATTGATGTGATCACAGCTAATCTTCTCCCACCCATTGTTGTTAGTGATGCTGCAGTCTTCACAAAACTTGGAGTACTCTTGGCATTCTGAGTTCCATATTTTGAAAAAGTATAGAGAATTGTAGTGCACACAAAAATATTATTTAAATTGATTTCTTAACTTATTCAACAGCTTCAATCCAGAAATACATTTAGGAAACAGTTCATAAAATAAAATAAATGTAAAACAGTTATTTAAAGTAACCTTTTACTGGTTTCACCTCTAGCCCACAAAGAAAAATCTTGCATGCTTTCAGGAACATTACCAGACCCAGGGTCTTCTTCATATGTGAATGGTGGTCCCTTTATCAGAAAAAACATGTCAAGAGAAGCATGAGTGAACAGACAGTGGTTCAAATATTTTATTTGCAAAACGTTAGTTGCTTAGAAATGCACCACGAAGCATATTTAATCATATGAAGAGGTGTCCATCATTACCCTCCAGCACATGCTTAGGAAACTACCATTATACTTGTCCTTTTTCAGCTGTTTCAGGATGGAATAATGTGGGATGTGCTAAAGTCTGCCTCCTAGAATGGCTGAAGGGTTTCTACCACCATACTGCAAATTAGCATTTAATTTATTTTATATACCACTCTACCCCATGGTCTCAGAGTGGCTTGCAACAGTTTTCTTCACACATATATTTTGTTTTCAAACACAAATATGCTCACCTGTGCCCTTCTACCTCTTCCTCTTGCTCATCACTCACCCACACATTAAGAAAATTAATCATTTTTCTTGTTATTATTCATCTATGGAACAAGATGGATACTCTTGACTTTATAAGAGGTTCTTGTTATTAAAAGTTACAATTTCATTTGAACATCCAATTCTGACATTACACCACTTAATATTCATAACCTGAACAGACAGATTGATCAACTATGATTGCTACTTTCTACTATCATTAGAGTAATGACAAGACAAAGAAGTCTTTCACCCACCATAACTGGATCTTCTATTTTTCTTTTAACTTGACTTATGTAGACTTTAGTCTGACTGAGGTGATTGTTATCCTATATCTTGATTTTTTTGGTGCCTATTCTCTAGTCCTTTTTGATGTTTCTAAAAATAGTCCTCGTCCTTTTGATTTTAGAAATAGGTTGGAATCTGATAATAATTGAGAGACCATGTTAACAACAGAGGACCTTTAGCAAATCTCATGAAGCTGCCTTGTACTGAGGGAGGCCATTGGTCTATCACCTTCAGTTTTATCTACTCTGACTGTGCTTGCTTCTTAGGGTCTCTGAGATCTTTTACATCACCTACTATCTGGCCCTTTTATAGTTGGAGATTTCAGGGAATTAACTTGGGACCTTCTGTACACCAAGCAGATGCTCTACCACTAAGCCACAGTCCCTCTACTGAGCAAAATCTTTGCTCAAAAATGCATCCTATTTCATTTGGAATTTTTGAGTACTTTCATACAGCTCTAATTATGGAAATGATTACCATTAAATATATAAAAACTGCAAGATGAAGTCAGTGTGCAATACTTTACATGATAGTTCTAGACAATTCATAACATTTACAAATGGTTTGTCAAGAGGATTCGCCTTATCAAGAGGTTCTATACCAGGGTGACTAATTCTCCATATTAGGGATATTATCGGTCTATTCATTCATGAGGGTTTTTTAAAAGTCTACCTTGCTAATGGAAAATGCACACAGATTACAATGAATCAAAAACATAACAAATCCTCAGTGCAAATGCAAATTGCTGAAAGTAAGTCAAAGGATTGTGCCTTACAGTTTTTCTTCATATTCCACATAAATATTATGTGTGTGCTCAAACCTTACATCATGCGAAGCTGCCACCATGCAAGCATTTTCAGCATGGTTGCCATGAACCAAGAAGTGCTCCCCACAACTGGTGAGTGAAGCTTTCAGACTAGATTTCAGCACAGAAAAATGTTCTGAATGGATGGCAGGGACTGACATAAGATTAGCAGAAGAACTGTAAAAAACACAACTGACTTTTCACTTTGAGAGCAGAGTGTGATGAGGAAAAGGAAAGATTTCTGGTGAACCAACTGAGCGCTGTTCTACTGTCAGAGCTGATACAGCAGGAAGCTACCACATGGGTAAATTCTTTATGTCCATATATTCATGGATTTCCATGAATGCTGAGAAAGTAAATGCCTCCTTCTCTCCTTCTTTGCATAATATCATTTTAGTAAAAAAATTTATAGCAAAACTTGTTTTATTTTCAAAAGAAAATACTATGCAGCTGTGTAAAAATATACCTCATGCCAATTTATAGGCAGTATAGCTCACTGTATACATACAACTAGCACTTTTAATGACAAGTTTCAATAAGAATAAAGTTGTGCCTCTGTTGGAGCCATTATTAGGGGCCTTAGAGAGAATTGCCTTCTGGCCTCTTTGGGTCAAGGATATGAGGCTTGCTGTCAGTGCAGCAAAGGATGAATTGTACAGCCGTTGCCTCAGTTTCATTAACTTAAAAAAAATCAGGAGCCTTCATTTCCTTGAGGCCTCAGTCCAGTTCCTTTGATGAGTATGTGATCCACTTTTTAAAGTGTGAAAAGTTGTATAGCAGCAGGAGCAACAAGGGAAATTTTTTAAAAACTTGATTGAATGTTCTCACCACTACCTCACCCACTAATGGCTAGATAGAAAAGTCTGTAACTATTCCCACACTGATTTTGTATTTTCTTATTTGGAATTCTCCAGAGTTAAGAAGGAAGTGTGCCTCTGCTCCCTCTCTGTGAAATGTTTGAATACGGGAAAGCATTTGAAGGGGTGCCAGCCTGCACTGTCTCATCAATCTGCATATTTATACCACTCTTTTAAAAGTATGGTAATATTCTTGGTGACAATTGTTAAAATAAACAAGAATAAATGGAAAGGCGACAGCTAAATTATGAACAGACAGTATTTAAGGCATGTAGCGGAAAGGAAGGGAAAACGGGAGATCATCATCAATATGCATTGCTTAATTATAAATAATTAAAAGAACAGTTCTTAACTCAAAGATTTGCAAAAAACAATCGCCATAGATCTAGAATGGATCTGTAGCTTACATTCAAAGAAGCAGTGACAGTCTGCTTTGTAATCCCTCATTTTAGCATTACTTCTAATGATGAATCATATTCAAGGTAATTCCATGAGCCCAAGCTTGTATCTGGACTCTGTCTAACCTATCAGTGGGGTCTGCTACATTTCTAATGGAATTTCAGACCCAAATCACATCTTTAAGTTCCAGGCAACAGCATGGGAGCTGCTAATCTGCAAGTATAGGACAAGTAGTTTCATGAACATAATGACCGGCCATTGTGACAAGAAATCACATGACATCAAAGTCATATGAAAGAAATAGGAGGCTGGATTATGATCTCACTAGTGTCAATGCCAGGACTGATAGCATCACTTGCCAGCTTCCCTCAAGTTTTGATGGGAAATGTAGGCAGCCTGGTCTTGTAGCTTGACTCTCTGACTGCTGTCCAATGGACTTTTCAACTGTCACTTGTCCAACATTCCACCAAGCTGCCTACATTTCCCATCAAAACTTGAGGGAAGCTGGCACGTGTCCAACCTGTGTCAGGCGTCACTTGTGGTCCTGCTCTAAAAGAACCATGGATACAAGCTAAGCACCAGGAGACATATTGTAATGAGAAACATGCCAGTGCATGCATGTTCAAAGCCCCCCCCCCACACACACACATGAATTCTTTTCCTTGCCTTCTCATTAATCACTACTAGATCCAGGCACCCTCACCAGTTGTCTAATACTCTTTGCTCAAGGTTATCCCACAGAGATGCCCTGATTAAAGGCCAGTATGTGTAGAGCACTGATAGGGTTGCTAAGCCAAGCTTGGGGCAGGGACATGAGGGGGTGACATCAATGACATTGCCACATCACTTCCAGGTAAAATCTGGAAGTAGCAAAGTGTAGCTCTAGGAATTGCCCAGAAACTCCATGGTTAACTCTATGCTTCTTTGTTTGTTCTTTAATTTTCTCCTGCCACCAGTCACAGCAGTGGCCAGCAATGGAACTTGCCAACAGGAAGCCTAAACCTGACAAGCCTAAGCACTGGAGGACCAACTGATGTGGTGGGATGGACTTTTAGAGGTGTCAGGGCATAGTGGTTAGTGTCAGACTAGGATCTAGGGAGACCCAGGTTTGAATCCCCTCTCCAACCATGGAAGCTCACTGGGTGACCTTGAGCCCATCACAAACTCTCAGATTGGCCTACTTCACAGGGTGGTGGTTGTGAGAAAATGGAGGAGGGGTGACACTTTTGAGTTCCCAACTCACTAAAAGGCAGGATATAAATAAATAAATACAAACACATGTGGCCATGCCGTACCCAGCATTAGAAAGGCAAGGGAGAGCTTTTGAGGGGAGGGAGTGATCTCTGAAACTGCCTGTCCTAAAAAGGAATCCTTAACCTGGCTAACTAAACTCATCATGCCATCCTGTTGCTTTTCTCAGTGTGCATACAAGGAGAGATAGGAGACACGGTTCCCTTACTCCCTTTGCATATGCATTTAGACATGGGGGGGTGCTATTTTAGGTCTCAAAATCCAACAGGTAGGTTGCCAGGACTCACCACCAATCAGACTCCTCTGGCTATGTGATCAACTACTCATTTATTTTTCATCAGCAGAAAAGCTGGTTGGATCCAGCTTATGAGGGAGAGATGTGTGGGAGAGGCGGAGATCAGCGACAGCGATGTTGAATTAACCTAATTTTAGCCTTTGATTTCAGCAAGTTTCAGAGCTATGAAGAGATGTTAAAAATCATGCATCCAAAATGCATCTGATACTGCCCATTGGACTCAGGGCAAAGCTACAAGTGACGAATGACACTTGAACGGCAAGTGAATTGAGTGGAGGGCAAGTGAACAGGGAGAAATACACTTGCCATTCAAGTGTCATTCGTCAGTTGTAGCTTGGCCCTCAGAAATCATTAGAAGACCTGGAAACACCTGTTAGGTAAGCCTATTTCATCTCACTGCTGTTTATATGAGTGCATATGTATCCTTTATGCCAAATCAAACCATTGGTTAAAGGCAGGAGGTCCAGGTTGATATGTCTCTTCAGTTATCTGAAAAGATGTTAAATATGTCTACCTGGAAATACCAGGACCTTCTACATGCAAAGCCAGTGCTCCACCACTGACTCACAGCCCTCTTCTGGCACGCTGACCTGCACTGTTCTTTCTCCGTCCTTTACTTCTTACCATTCTTGCCCACTCCAAAATTTCTGTACTTTAGTTCTTTACATAATTCAATATACAAATTTGGATAATTAATTTTGGACCCCAAACCTGGACATTTTTGCACATTAGGGAACAATTAGTATTTATCAACCCTTAAATTCTTGTTAATCAAAACAGTCCCCTTATATACTGACTGTTTATCATATTTTACCCAACATCTTTGTTTCTATCAGATACTGAATATCATTTTATGATGGGGATTCTTTCGGACGTAGAATACAATGATGGATGTTATACGTCTGGCTGCAGCAGGCAGAACTGGTTATTCAGCTCTAAGACAAGCAACCCAAGCTGATTGCATGAAAGATAGTTCTGTGATCATGGACAACATCTCGTGACAACATCAGATATCCCAAATGAGCTATATTTCATGCAACCACTCTGTTGGTCCTGCACATCAAGCTCCTCCTCACCCCTGTCAGCCAGACATTATCTTCCAAAAATGAAACATAAAACAACAAGAGGAATTGTTGTATTTTGTGGAGGAAAGAAGGCCTGTCACCTGCAACAGTTCAGCAGCAAGAGGCCACCAAGCTGCGCTACGTCAAAACTTGCTTGCGATAGCTCACTGTTCAAAGCAGGCTCATGACACACCTGTCTTTCACTTCAAAGACATGTAAGTCATCTGGGAAAAGGTGCTACACCAGCACTTCAGATTCGTGAGTTTTATTCACTTTCATATAGAGAGTTAATAAATGGATGAAAATAGTTTCCGTTCCACCCTGCACAAAACACAACCTATTTTCCAAAGGTGATTATGTATGCCATCACTGTTTTTATATAGAGGGATGGATGCGTAGATAAACATGCATGATATAAAACAAGATTGTTTGTGTAAAAATAAGAATAACAGAGTAATTAGCAGGTTGGATTAGGATCGAGGAAACCCAGGTTAGAATCCTCACTCTGCCATAGACATTCACCGAGTGACCTTAGGCCAGTGACACTCTCTCAGCCTCACCTACCACACAGGGGTGTTGTTGTGAGGATAAACAGAAGAGGGGAGAAAAATTTGTAAATCACTTAGGGGGAGAAAACACTGGGGAGAAAAGTGGGATATAAATCTCTAAACAGATAAAACTTGGAAAATGTATAGTATACAGTAAATAAAGTGGCATCCCTTCACTTTGAATGGGAAAGGGGGAGAGGAATAGCAGAGCAAAATAACCCATTTAAAGCAAAGAGATGATCTCTGTCTCTCATATATATCCTGAACAATAATATTACCATTTAATAGGTCAAGGGATGGACTGCTGAACTTAAACAAGACAATCTGGATTAAGTTTCAATATTCTATAGAGCCATGAACTTACTTGGGCAAGGTGCTCTCAGGCAAGTCCATGTGAACACTTAAACACACATGAAGCTGAATCAGGCCATTGGTCCATCAAGGTCAATACTCTCTACTCCAGTGGGCAAGGGCTTTCCAGTGTCCCAGGTAGAGGTCTTTCACATCACCTGCTATTTGATCATCTTAACTAAAGGTGCTAGGGATTGGACCTTTTGCATACCATGCCGGTGCTCTACCACTGAGCCATGGCCTCTCCCCTATTCTCTTCAGGTTTCTGTAAGGATCAATAAGAAAATGACTTTGCACACTAAGATCCAAATACTGTAGAGCTGTTTCAAATTGCTGGTGTTAAGAATCAGGCTTGATGGCCACATTTAAGAATACCAGAACAACCTAGCATACCTGAACACCCAGTCCAATTCACTTCATTACTGAAAACATGAATTCCTTGTGATGGAAAAAAACATCTCTTAGACAATAATCCCAGCTACCCAAATTTCCAGATTTACACTAATAATATCTGGAGGTGAGGTTTTGTAATGCTGAAACCTGGAACACTTGTGAATGGTAACTATTTTCCTTCTCCCTCCAATATTGCACTTTCCGATTTTGAAAGCAACTTGCACTGACTGGAAATGTCTCCATCCCAAACATCTGTATACTTCTATTGTTCATACAAATTAAGAGGCAAAACTAAGACCATGCGTACAAATCAAATCCAGCTCTTACAGACAATGACATGCTTTTAAGTTGAATTGTTAACAGGACCAAAAAATGTTCAGCAGATTGGAAGAATATTATTTCCTTGAGATTCTCGCTAGCACATTTTGCCTTAATCAATTCTTAAGCAGTTTATGACTAAAAACGATTAGGCACTGCAGTTAATTAGTCTAACTTTTTCTTCAAGGCATACTTTTACTGATACAGCTGAAACAAATAGATTTACCAAGAGAAATGGGCAATGTCTTCTCATACCATATTTCCCATAACACTTAGTTTCCTGCTGCAAATCATTAAACCGCCAACAGATGCATTTTGTTTTCCACTTCAAACACGTGCAGGCAATTTTTCTTGAAGGGCAAAAATAACATTAATTTTTGATCCAATAAGAATTTATCAAAAGCCCGTCATGACATACATTTCTACGTCACCCTTTAGTGGATGCCGAGCATCTGTCATGTCGTTTGCAAAGACTCTCACAATAATGAGCACAATATTTTGGATGGGAAGAAAGGTTTAAAGTTCACACTGTGAACAAGGCAATGATGGATTATTAATTGAAGGCAACAGAGTATGCCCTGCAGATGACAAGGTGAGCACCCTGTAGTTATTAAATTTAGCAAAGAGCAGAAGAGGAGTCTTAAATCGGATTGAAGACAAAGGTGAAGGAGAAGTTCTACCTTTTTTTCCTTTTTGTTTCTGATCAACGTGTAAAACAAATGTGCTTTGGAATCATGGATTTTTTTGCTGGCACCTCTCCATAGCCGGTTCCATTCAAGCAGAAAAGGGATGAAATTCCATCATTCGAGCATGACATCTCAAAATTCAAACTTAATGAGAGCTTTGGCAGCTTCTGTCGAAGGCAGACAGTGATTAACAAAACACTTCAGAGTACAAGGCACAGCAGTGCTCAAAGAAAACAGTGATGATCTCCACTTAATTGTAGAAAAGCCCAAAGCATCTGCCAGCAGAGGAGAACTGGAACCATAAGGAGCTATTGCTCAGATCGACTGTCATCTCCAGAGATCAACAACCATATGCTCAGCTCAAGCGCAAACTCCAAAGAAGTTAATTTTCTGACAAAATACAGGGATAAATATGACATTCAAACAAGTGTGCTCACTCATCCTGAACACACGTTCATCTGCACGGATCGGATTTATGCATCGTTTAAGCACAAGCAAATATAATTTGTTTTGAACACAAACATTGCTGTTTGAGCACAGGTATAATTAATCTTTGTCCGCTCCACACGGTCTTGTGTTTTTCTGGTTAACCATGCCTACAGTAAACTTTTAATGAATGAAATTGTTCACTTGTTGCATTACAGAGAAAGTATCCAAATTAAAATGCACAGAACCTTTCTTTAGCTTCCCACTGCTATTTGAGACTTAAACCACATAACAGGCATCTACATTTCAATGTCTATTTTGTGTGTGTTAAATATATTTTAATTGATTAATTAGTTATGTAACCAATCAAAAATATAGCTGCATTTCAGGGCAGATGTTATTTTGAGGATATTTAATGAAGATTATGGTTTCTCTTGACTAAGAAACACAGACAGATAATTTATTGCTTGGGAAAATTAATCTTAAAACATATTGTTTGAATCAAGGGATACACAAGATTGTTTAGCGCAATACCATTAGCAATTTCACAACTCCAATTAAACATGCAGTTAGTTAACTGATTAATAATCATGCATCCCATTGCATTTCTGTATTGGGCAAGTACAATGCACAGATATCGCTTGTGGGATTTGAGTGCATTTTGGCTAATGGCAGGATTTGAACTTGCCCCATACAGAGTTAACTATCAGGAAATGCTAACTAAATCCATCAAGGCCAGCCTAATTCTTTCTGACTTCTATCAGACTCCCACTCACAAATATTTTGTTTATTTATCTTCAAACATACAGATTGCTTCTCCACACATCCAGCTTTCCAGGAGAATACACACAGAATTTTTGAAAACCAACAATGGGTTTGATAGTACTTTCCTCTAATTGAGGAACATTGGCTCATACGATCCAACTCACACTACCTCAGTTAAAACAATGATATTTTTTTAAAAAACTTGATACAAAACTTTTTTAAAAGCAGCAGCAGCAGCATACTTGGAGCCTAAAACGCCTTTCACTATTTTCCTAAAACTTAGGAAAGATGGACTCTCTGGGGAGACTATTTAGAAGCTGCAGTAGCACACTAAATGAGCACTATTATTGCCTCAGGGACTAAGAATGCTTGATTTTCATACATTCTGGCATTTTAACACTGAAAGACTGTTAAAAATCTTTAGTATTTGAACATGTCTAGCAGTGTAACTGGAGAGGTCAGAAAATACACTTGCAGTGCAGTCCTAGGCTTGTCTATTCTGAAGTGAATCCCGTTGAGTTCAGGCTGCTCTAGCGTACACTGAACAATACCTTTCCAATCCACTTTCAATGCACTTTAGCAATTGTTTGCAAGTGCATTTTGCCATTGCAGTGAAAGTGTGTTGGAAGCATGTTTTTAGCATGCGTGAAAGCAGCTTTAAGTGTATTTAGATTGTTATCAGCAATCTAACCAGAGGTACTTGTTTTTTTTTTTACAGCTGAGCATCATGTGGCAGCAGAGCTTTAAATGAATTACCCCAAATGCCAATAACTGGGAATTCCTAATAACAACAAATTTGCTCATATAACTCAGCAGGGCAAATTTAATTCCCAGACATAATCAGGTGTCCTACAGTGCAATCCTAAACAATGTTACTCCAGACTAATGGGCTTAGGAGTTACTGTAGTAACATTGCTTAGGATTGCGCCACTAGTTGCTCAAGCCCTTAGGCCAGGACAGAAGGCAAAATATTTTAAAAGATGCTGGAGGCCATTCATGCTATTTCTTACAAAGCAGGATCTACATTCACTCTACAGCCTTCCCTATATTTAAAAATGTTTGACATATTATATGTCTTAGTACTTGCAGCAGGCAAGACCAATAAATATATTGCACAATACAAAATTCTGCTCCAGGTAATACAGGAATACTGGTTGCAACCCCAGAGATGGGATGTGATTTCTGAGTCAACTGATGGGATCTGTAATGGCTTCATTCTTTCAATATATGAGCTAAAGTCAACACAGCAGCCTGCTTTTCAGCCAATTTTATATTGGAGTATCAATCCAAAAGTGGCAGGAATGTCCTGGCCAAACCACAGTGGTGAGGAATACCTGCTCTGCCAATTTGCTAATTTCTTCTCTTTTTTATTACACGAAAAATACTACAACCACCTGTTAGACATTTAGTAAACTGACATGCAACAAACTCTTCAGATAGTTCAACGCTGTTGGGCATTTCTAGAAAACAGGTGTTTGTCTTTGTACCTGCTACAGAAGTGGACATTGCCACAATGCTCAGAAAACGGTCACACATTGCAGAGGGGGAAAAACTTATAGGTAGTATGTAGTTTTAATAAAGTTGTGACCTGAGTATTAATTAAAATATGAACTTAGAAAAAAAACCTCCTCTATTTGTTAAGATTATTATAACATTATTATAACTGATCTGAACTGGGGGAAATAATGATAATTGGTAAAATATTTGGAAATTGGTTCTGGTATAGGATGAACCTTTGTGATCCTTTCTACACAGCTGGGAATCAAGATAGAGATAGGCAATTTTTAATTAATAATAATATTGTTTCTATAGCAATGGCTATTCTGTGCTTAGCTAATTTATTTACATATTAAGGTGAGTGTTTCAACCTTGGTTTTCCAGGCCTAAACTCCAATACTCTATGCACCACCCCACTGATAGAAAGGCCAATCTACCTAGTCAGAAAAAGCATGCAGTACAGCTCTCCTAGGAATCTGCCACTTCAACATGTAGTATAGAAAGTTAGCATACACACACATACATACATACAAAGCAATTCCTAGGCAAGCCTAGTCCTACTCAGGACTATTCAGTGGAACTTACTTCCAGGAAAATATTTTTAGGATGGCCCCACAACTGAAGCTAGAGATAGTTGCTCTAAAACTCTGACATAAGGAAGACAAAGACAGATAGAATTACTTGGGCAATTGTCTACTGCTTGGCTAATAATGAATGTCATTGCAGAGGTGTTATTTTAAGAAACTCTTTGGTGTTTGCATATAGTAAATCTAGTATGGAGCACAACAGTATCAATGAGCTTGCCTGTTAATTGGACACTGTATGCACTTACCCAACTTGCACTGCCTGCGGGATTAGATTCTTTTGCCGTTGCTGTGGTCATTAACTTTTAGTGATTTTCCTTATCTGAATCTCAGGTTATTTTTGTAGTGCAGTCATAGCCAAGAGCAGCATCCTATGGCCTGGGGAAATTTAAGAGAAACAGATAGACACAGAAGGCAAAAAGAATATATATATTGAAAAGTTTTTGTCCTTGGGCTGTGCAGGGGATAGGGATAACTATTAGCATGAATTATGCATGGATCCCACTGTAAGATGTGTTTATTTCCCATCTTAGGAATATTAGAACAGAGGGTGTGAATGCATTAAGAGACAAACTCCCATCAGCTTCTGTCGATGGCAGGCAGTTTGCTGGGTTTAGTAATAGCAATGGGGTGTAGTTATAGGGCCAGTTTTCAAGGTGACATAGAGAATGCTGTGCATATGGAGCCCCAGGTTTTTTCTTAGGCCATACAGAACATGTCTGGCATCTGCAGATGCCCAAACTGTCTGCCTCACCTTTACACTCCCCCATTCCTTCGAGTACTAAATTGTTGCTTATGAATTAAAAATACTTTTTCTGCAGAAAATGCAGACAAACTATAGTTCTAGCCTTCTTGGAAGAAGAGGTACAGAAGGGATGGCATAGAACTATGGGTTGGGTTAAGGGGGAAAGCTACCCCCTACAGGTCCAAATTGGCACTCATGTTTAGAAACAGCTTAGCAAAGTTTGGTTGGAGCTAACCATGGTTAGACCTGAAAAGGATACGAAATTTTGCCTATCAGCGGGGGAGGGGGGATGAGCATACAAGTTTATGGGGTACTCCTGGTCTTTTAGTTCTGTTTAGGAGATTGGGCAGCACATCCACGCTAGTCCATATTCTTAAAGTCTGGAAGCAGGTTTCATCCCTTTATCATGGTGCTGAGACTCATCTCTTTATATTTCTTCATCTCACTTTTTTGAAGTAGTTGACCACTTAGGATTGCCAACTTCAGGCTGAAAAATGCCTGAAGCTTGGGGGTGAGGTGTGGAGCATAAGGGAAGAAGGCTTTAGAAGGGGGGGGGCTCAGTGGGGTAGAGTCCATACTCTAAAGCAGCCACTTTCTCTAGGGGAATTTATCTATGTAGCCTGAGTATCAGTTGTAATTCCAGGAGAGCTTCAAGACTCACCTGGATGTTGGTAACCCTACGTGCTACTAACCTCCACATGGAGCCTGGAGATCTATCAGAATTACAAATGATTTCCAGTTTATAGAGATCAATTCCATTGAAGATAATGGCCGGTTCAGAGGGTGAACTCTATGACTGCAGGTTCCTGCTTATTTCCCTACCTAAACTCCATCCTCACCAGCCATCTCCTACAAATCTCCATGAACTTCCCATGCTGAACTTAGCAACCCTAGCAGCCCAGCAGGCCTCAAAAGTTCCATGGACAATCCTGTCTTCTGACTTTTCCTCAGCCCTTAATGTAGCAAGATCTGCCATCCTAAAGGATCCCTATTTATTTCTTGCAACCAAGAAGAGTTTACCACAAAAAAAGCACAAAGTTTCATATGAGATACAAAGCCTCTTGTTGAATTTTTCAGTTATAACATCCTCATTACTGAATATCATCAATCCGTAGCTTACATATTTGACTGTGTGGAAATCTGTGGAAGAACACCAGCAGAGGAAGAAAGTATTTAGTACCTCCAGAATGTGCAAACAGCTCTGTTGAGAGCACAACCAAGGCTCTGTTGTGCTATAACACAGTAGAGCCAATAAAGTACAAAATGAGAAATCTCTGCCAAATGCGTAGAAAATGCAGACTATGTTGTGCCATTGCTTTTGATGACTGTTTATTATTTGCCACATAGTTTACAAAAATGAAGCCAAAAAACTCTGAAATGCTTCCAAAGCAACAATAAATCTTTTCCTCACCAAAAAAAAAAAATTAAACAGAAATATGTGGAAATTGGAGCCAGGTTGTGTCTGTATAGCTTTACACATGACTCACAATCAAGTCTCTTAAAATCTCCTATAACCAATAAGCATAAAAATATTATTTACTCATTTCAGTAAATGATATAGTATAACTTCCATTGCATATTAATCCATATTCAGAGGCTCGCAATCTCAAATTCGGGGCTATTTGGACCTACACTGGGCTGTAAAGGAGAGGTCACTACACTTGGCTAGTCACAGATTGTGTTTTCAGGGGTGTCTGAAAATGAATATTCTTCATTAAACCTCAAGTGACATCACATGGCTATACTGCATCAAGAACAGGGCCAAAGCAGCCACGTCACAATCTGGAGAGCTCTGTGTCATTTTTTTAAAAATAACCAACTAAAAAGTGTCGCAATAGTGCTTCTCTAGTTTTTTCAGCACCTGCTTCTTCTGTGGTAAGCACAGTCAGTTGTGCTCCACAGCAAGCTGGGGAGAGAGATGGACCAAGAAGATGGGAAGTAGTGGGCAGAAATACTATCATTTCAATGACAACTCTAGTTGAATATCAAGTTTTGTATTTGAGGACTTCTGTTCTCCCACAAAATTATCTGCACAGCAGATAAGCATGCACTCCTCAAACATTACTACATGACTTAATAACCTTACAAGAAGTCAGGCTTTATAACAAATATAGTTTGACAATTTAGTAAATGTTTCGCAGCTACTGATCATGGGCACCCCTGAAGGGTGTTTGTAACAGACAGGTAACTGATGTATTGTCGAAGGCTTTCACGGCCGGAGAACGATGGCTGTTGTGGGTTTTCGGGCTGTATTGCCGTGGTCTTGGCATTGTAGTTCCTGACGTTTCGCCAGCAGCTGTGGCTGGCATCTTCAGAGGTGTAGCACCAAAAGACAGAGATCTCTCAGTGTCACAGTGTGGAAAAGATGTAGGTCATTTGTATCTACTCAGGAGGGGTGGGGTTGAGCTGAGTCATCCTGTAAGAGTTTCCCAGGGTGTGGAATGCTAATGGCGGGAGGCTTCACTGTATCCTGAGGAGGTTCTTTTGCATATGGATTGGTACTTGATGTGCTAATCTTCTCTGCAGGGCTATTGTCGGGGATAGAATGTTTTGTTAGCCTGGTGTTTTTCAGAACTGGAAACCATGCTCTGTTCATTCTTAAGGTTTCTTCTTTCCTGTTGAAGTTTTGCTTATGCTTGTGAATTTCAATGGCTTCCCTGTGCAGTCTGACAAAGTAGTTGGAAGTGTTGTCCAGTATTTTGGTGTCCTGGAATAAGATACTGTGCCCTGTTTGCGTTAGGCTATGTTCAGCCACTGCTGATTTTTCAGGTTGTCCAAGTCTGCAGTGTCTTTCATGTTCTTTTATTCTTGTCTGGATGCTACGCTTTGTGGTCCCGATGTAAACTTGTCCACAGCTGCAGGGTATACGGTATACTCCTGCAGAGGTGAGGGGGTCTCTACTGTCTTTTGCTGAAACGTCAGGAACTACAATGCCAAGACCACGGCAATACAGCCCGGAAAACCCACAACAGCCATCAGACAGGTAACTGTCCTGATCTTCCCTGAGTGAGTGAGCCATACTAACAATTTGTCAGGAGGGAGACAACGTTAGAATGCTGAGGGTGTGGGGGGGAAACTGGGAGCTAACTATCAACTCAAACAGTTGCTGTTCAGGGAATGAAAGGGTCTAACTGCTGGGGGAATCAGTGGGTCTGGAGGTCAGGGAAAGCAGACTGGTTAATTGTGTTATATTGCTAATGAAAAATTATCTTAATTGGGAGGACTCTGTTCTCATGGAGAAGTTGACTATTTATCTCGGTATTGCTATGACTGGAATGTCTGGCTGATCTGATCAACTCTTAAAGCTGGTTATTCATATAAGTTTTCACTGGAACATTTGTCAGTTAGAGCTGGAGGTGGCTCTAAACTCTGGATTTGGTTACAATGTATGTATGTATAGTCTGCCTTTCTCACTGAGACCCAAGGTAGATTATGCAGTGCAAGTGAAATACAATATAATCAACAGCCAGGACATTCAGAGAACAGATTCAATAATGAAAAAAAATTACCTCTTCAAAACACTGTGAAGCTACATTGCAACCCCAGCCGGAAGGAAGAGACAGACACAGGTTTGGAATAAAGGGCCGTTTATTAAAATGACCATAAAGGTAATGCACAGCAAGAGCTAACTAAGCGGTACAGGTCAAGCCCTGGGGTCAGCACACTGACCACCGCCTTGCCTGTCTGGGTGAGCCCCAATGCCCCGGGTGTAGGCCATCTCAGGAATGGCTGCAACCCGGCCAGCTAGGCCATAGGATCCCCACTCAAGCACCTGTTGCGCCCCAGCCGCCCAAGCATGAGGTTAGGCCTTGTTCCCGGGGATCCACTCAGGCGTCTGCCATCCCTGACGGTAGCTGCCCAAGCATACCACCCTAATGACAGATCCTGTTCCCCAACCTTGGGGAATGCCACAGGGGCTCACCGGCCCACACCCTATTCCCAAAATCTCCTGCCACCGCAAGGGTCAAGCCTCTGCTTAGACCCTTGCACCCCACAGGTGGCCTAGAGCCACCCGAAGCCCTTGCCGTAGGTCATCTAGGAATATATCATTGCCCTCAGGTGACAGATGGACACCATCTCCTCTGTAGAGGTGGGCAAATTCGGCCCTAATCTTGGGGTGTGGCAATAAATACCCAAGCCTTGCCCCAAAGACCTCTTAATGGCGTGGTTAGCCTCACGTCGGGCCCTCTCTAATGCCCTGGTGTCAAAGGCCTCCCGCCATACCCGTCGTTGTAGCATCTCTGACCATACGATAAGCACACCCGGCCATTGGCTGCTTATGTATTCAAGGTCCTCAGCTACCTGCATCGACAGGGCCTTGCCCTGTACCAGCCCAAGGTCATTACCACCCAGGTTAATGACCACTATGTGTGGGGGAGGACCTTTCCGTCCCCTAAACAGGAGAGGCAGCAGCCCGGGCCATCTGAGACCATGCCTGCCCTACCAATCCACCATGGCTACAGTACTCAGGCCCAACTGGGATCCAAACTGTGTTCTCTTGGCTTGATTGGCCGCCCAGAACACCATGCTGTGGCCACAAATCAGGATTCTTTTCCTCTCCTCGCCTAACACGGCACCTGAGGAAAGAACAAGGAGTTTGCCATTTAGCACTGATGTAGGGGCCGGACATAGGACCGAAACGCCCTTGACCGCCACCCACCCACTCTCTGAATCACCTGCTGAGGGTATCCCATAGCAGCTGCTGTGGAGGCCGCTCCAATCCGGAAGGAGTGGGTTCCGAATTTGACCCCCCGACAAGCCAATTTTCATAAGTGCCCTCTCTGTCACCGCCCAAAACTGATATTAGTCAATGGGGCCTGATCTTCGTGGTGGAATAACACCCCTTGGGCATCCCCACGAAGCATGACATATTCCCTGAGGGCCTTAACAGGGCACAGCTCCTGCTCAGAGCAGGGGCCCAAAAGCAAGGAGGTCCCCTGCTGCCGCTGGTCTGTCTTGGACCTTCTAATCCCAATGGAGACTTTGTCCCCCACAAATTTAATGTCCTGGGCCTTCAAGGCCCATCCAGATGCGTCTGTACGCGATGAGGCCACCAGCTCACTTACTCGGAGGGCCCCAAAAAATGCCGTTAAGGCAGCAGCATAAAAAAGCTTCCGTTCAAACACGGATGAGCAGACTTCCACCCACGCGGTCACCAGCCCCCTCAGCACTGACGGGGAGATGGGCTGCCTCGGGTTACTTGGCGTTTTAATGCCCCCTAAAAAAGACTACAAAGCCTGTAGACCAGGAGGCATCAGGGGTGACTTGAAGTTCGGCTTCTAGCAAAAGCTCCTCCCTCCAAAAAGTCACCCCATTAAAGGTGTCAAGGAATTCCTTCCCCACCAACAGGTCATCCCGCGTGCCCTTATTAATTCTTAAACACTGATGGGGCAACCGTAAGGCCCTCATAGCATCGCACAGCCACCTGAGGAAAGCCCTCCCAGGCACAACTGCCTTACAGGCAAAGTTTAAATGGCCAACTAATTGCTGCAACTCAAGGAGAGATATCTTGGCTCTACTCAAGCAGCCCTCCAATCGAGCCCAAGATCTACCACCGTCTCTAAGGGCAACCTTAAGGTCTGTTGAACTGTGTCTAGTTCTATTCCCAAGAACGTTATGACAACAGATGGTCTCTTGGTTTTCTCATGAGTTAAAGGAACCCCCTGTTCCTCAGAAAACTCCATGAACCCTGCCAAAAGCCTGGCACACTGCCCCAAGCCAGCTGGCCCAGACATCATAAAGTCGTCTAAACCATGGATGAATAGTCAGCATCCCTGCGCCTTGGGGAGACCTGAAGAAACCGTTCACGTACCCTCAGCTTTACTGGGCTGGGCCCCTTTTCCAGGCTCTTGTTGGCCACCACTGCCCCCAAAGCGTTTCCCACCCTGTCTTCCTTTGGGGCAGGCAGATTATGGGTGGGTTCCCATGCATGCAGGGCAGTCATGCATATACTTGCCCACTTTCTTGTTGCCCACTTTCTTGTTGCAAAGCTCCTCGGACGTGAAGTCCCAACAAAGCAGCCGTATTTAAACCTGCCGCCCCGCAGAAGTGCGGGAACCTGAACCCTGAGAGGGCAGAATAATCATATGACCACTCTCGCTCCTATTCCTGAGGTTGGACTTGGCAAGGGCCATGACCTGCACCCACAGCTGTATCAACCAAGCCATCCCCTCAAAGTCTGTGTACCCCCTGTATATAATATTCATGTATTGGAAAAGGGGGAGAGCCCTACCTGGCTGTGCCCTAGCCAATACCCCTGCATAAACTAGGAACCCAGACAACCAATGAGTCCAGTTCCTGTCAATCTGCCTGCAGCAGATCTTCTCCTTATCCCTATCGTACAGATCATCTACATCCTTCTTCTCCTGTTCCCTGAAGAGAAGGGTAAAGTCATCCATGTACTAACCCTTTGTATATTCTCCCCCCCCCCCTTGCAGGCAATGCCATATCTCCCGGGGGAAGTGTCCTATAAGGAACCATGCCATATCCCTGGGGTCCATAAGGGGCCAGGCCCATCTGCTTGCCATAACCAAAAGGCCACCCAGTCACAGACAGAGGGAAGGCCTATCCATCCCAAATGGTAGCACAGCCCGATACAGGCAGTACTTGCACCTGTTGCAGGTGCAAGGAGCCACTGGCATAACTAGGCCAAATAGTTGGGCCTGCAGAAGGCCAACCAAGCATGGGATATGTCTCCAAAACAGAAGATGCAGGAGCACCGGTAGCAGCTCCCTGTCCCAAAGAGCCCCAGAGCCAAGTGGCACTCTGCTTGGGCAAAGGATCCGTACCGTCAGGCATGGGTCGTTCCACTGCTATGGCTACTTGCCCACTGTCAGCTGACCATTCCTGGTCAATGTCAGCCACACTCTCAGTTGATGTTGGATGGTCCTGGCTGCTGCCTCCATCACCTGCCACCACTCCTGATACTCCATCCAGGGCAGAAAGACAAGAGGCAAAATCCTTATTAAAATCAGCCCTTATAATTGTTTTAGCACCCTTGCATGGCTGAACAGGCGCAACAGCTGATGCTGTACCACTCCTAGCCCTCTCAAGAGCAACAATGTGCTCCATAAGTTCCTGCCTGCTTAGGCCATCGTCCTCGTCTGAGGAAAACAGAGCCCGAGTAGGGTTCCGCGGCACTGGCCTTTTTACAGGCCACTTCCCCATTGATGGGACACCCCCTTTTCTGGGCGGCATAAACATTCCCAAATGATGACACAGCAGCCGTTAATAATGTGTTGGACTGGCTCGCAGCTTTACCCCTTAACCAACTGTTGACGCTAGCCTTGACAGGTAGCACTAAGCCCCAGCAAAAGTAGTAATTGCCAGGAGCAGTACCAAGCTGCCACACAAGATGGTGCCGAGCACAGTCCTGAGCAAATCTGCCTGACAACACAATGGCTGTCAGGCAGAAACAGGCCACCAGTAATTCTCCACCACACGATGGCGCTAAGCACAGCCCTGAGCAAATCTGACTGCTACCAGAATGGCTGTCAGGCAGAGACAGGCCACCAGGCCCTCTTTTATGGCCCACAAGAATATAGGCTTAGGTGCCGCTTTACCAGTAGGCCAAAGTGAAGAACACAGGCTCTGTTTTTAAGTTACTTTATTTTACTTCTTGCTGGGGGTGGGGGGAGGCTAAATGGAAACAAACAGGCTTATGGTAGGAAGAGGGGTTTATGTGTGAGTGGTGGGGGGAGAGGGCTCTCACCACCCACTCTCTCCAAGACAACTATTAAGGGGAGAGACCACACCCAAGTTGGGCCAAAGTCCCTCTGATACAGCCTAGCTGCCTGCCACCCCAGTGCCCCACCAGCCTGCTCAATTAAACTGCTCAATTACTCTAGCCCCAACAGGCCCTGAAGCCCTGGCCTGTATTGTGCGCTGCAGCTGCATCCGCCAGCCGCCTCCGACAGCCTCCAAGAGCTGACTGCTATTGCCGCTTTCCAACTGCCTCCACTGCCGCCATCTATGTTTGTTCAGCACACATTCCTCCCTTCAGCTTCACCACTCAAAGGAGGGCAGAGCAAAGAGCTCTTGTTTCAGCGAGCGCTCGAAGAGACTGCAGCTGGAGTGAGCGGAGCCGCCTGGATCAGGCTCTTGGCTCCGCCCCCCAGCTAAGCCCAGGATGCCTGGGAAGGGAGCCTGTCTCCTTTCCTCCAGGGCGGGGCCGCAAAGGACGGCTCCCAGCTTGAGCAGCATTCTGCCGCGCTGGGAGAGCCGCATTGTTACAGTACTATTCAACCAACAGCTATTTTAAATGGAAGACTCAAACACAAACAAATAATATATAAATACATTTCTTACACTGTACTCCTACCTCCTGTGCCTCAGTTAAATTTATAAATATTATGTCACTCACCACAACAATGTACAAACTTTCCATAGCCATGTAATGAAGCCTAGGGCTCCTTTCATAACAAGGATTCCACATGTTTCAGCCGCTTGACTGCTGTATTTTTTCATGTTTCCCAGTGATATCATTCACTGTTTGTGCACAAACAATTAACAGACCATTTCTTCCATTTAAAAAATCTGTTTTATTTTAAACTTGTAACAAACAGGGTCTCCTGGGCAAGACACTATCAGCACCAGCAGTTTTTTGTGTCTGAAGGGGAAACAGCATAATTCCATAACTTCAGTGAAGAACTAGTCAATTACTTGTCAACTACTCTACTGGTCTTTGTGTTGATGACCACAAAGACCAGTCCCTTACAGCAAGAGAAGAGAATCACCTGTCTTTTATACAGGAGCCAAGGATGTCTGCAGGTGCTTCTGTAAATACATAAACTTTAAAAAAAAAGTTTCAAAGAGATATTACATAATTCCGATGCAGTGTTAGGCATGATCATGAAGGTTTTTAAAAAGAAGAGAATCCTTCACACATTATCCTGCCTCTTGGCCTTGGAGCAGGGAAGAGATCACTCCTCAAAACAGAAACCATTAAAATACAGTTGGTGGAAAATTCTGAAAGTCAAACAAGAATACAGCAGGTGGGGATTCAATGCATATCAGGTATGAACGGGAAAACACAGCTAACAATAGAGAAAAAAACAGATTATTCTCTGCTGTATGGAAGCTGTGTTGCAACAACAACTTTACACACCATTGCAATAGCAACCACAGAATACTACTCTGGGGTGGAAGTAGCCTAGATCATATTTTACATACCAAAAGGGGGAATTTTCTGTCACAAATAACCCTCCAAACCCTCCAAGGCCATCACGGTGGTCCTGTAGAATACACATGAGATATTACACATTTTCCAACTGGCTACAACGTTTCCCCAGTAGATGTGTAATTGACTGCTTTCAGTCTATGGACTTTAACCAGGGTATTTGAAAATATATGCATAAATATCAATACTCACTATTCCCATCATACATATCAATTCTCACACTATAGTGCTGTAGCCCTTGAATTAACAGGAATTTAGGCCAAATTGAGGTTTTACTCTTTAATATCCAAACGATCTGATTCATTATAGTCATTAAAGTAATATTTACATTACTGTATATGAAGGTAAAACATCTATAGCTGCATTAAGTCTGAATGATTCACCCTGAAATGAACTCTCAAGAAGCCATGCAGTCACTAAGCAAGAAAGCAGTAAAAATGTGGTCATGATGAAATGGCAGAAAATGTTTTGCAAGTGAGTTGCAGAATTGCTCTCTATTTAATTAACTTGCTCCACAAAATATTAGATTTTACATTCTAGCTAAATGAGATCTTAAACTCAATACACTCTGCAACTGAAATTAACCATTCCGTAAAAACAAAATAGGACACAAATTATATACTTCATTGTACAATAGCACAGAAAAGCAATTTAAGTTTTTTCCTATTAAACACACACACCCTTTTCCATTTGCCAGTGTGAATATGTGGATGTTTAAAACTGATTTGCTTACTTACTGTATTTTTCATATACTGTAATCTTAAATCAAGCTCTATAAAACTTTCAACACTCTTTGACATCTTTGGTCATTCCACTTTTATAATGTTATAACTTCCTAATGGACAGAAAATGATGCTTTCTCCTTGTTCATGCACAACGTACAGGATAAGCAGGGTTCGGAGTCATCAAAATCCATGCTCCTCAGTTTTTCATCTCTTGAGTTTTTTAGTGGTTCATACACATCAGTATCTATACTCCATGGTTTAAAATGGAGTGCCACTGACATCAACAATATGGTTACCACCAAATCCCCCAGCCCAATAGATTGTTCTGGTTTGGTATTTATACATGGTATTACATGGAGAGCCAGTTTGGTGTAGTGGTTAAGAGCAGCAGGACTCTAATCTGGAGAACCAGGTTTGGTTCCCCACTCCTCCACTTGAAGTCAGCTGAGTGACCTTGGATCAGTCACAGCTGTTCGGAGTTCTCTCACTTCACAGGGTGATTGTTGGGGGATAATAATAACATACTTTGCAAACCACTCTGAGTGGGTGTTATGTTGAAGGGTGGTATACAAATCAAATGTTGTTGTTATTATGTTATTATTTGAGGGCCAAAAATATCAAACCTATCTTTGATCCTCTCACAGTCTGATGGCAGCTGCTGGAAGGTAAGTTTCCAAGTGTATCAGCGCCTGATTTGGAACATGAATGCTTTTGTGGCAGGGAAGAACTTCAGCCTTCCCCCACACCATTTTCCTAACCTCAGAACAGCCCCAGGGGGAATTATTTGCCCTGTTGAGTGGTCTACACATAGCATTCAATTGGGAAATCCCAACCTGCCTTAAGCAATAGGTATAATCTTTGGCCCTCAAGTTTATAGTGTAATCTTGAACAATGTTATACCCTTTTCCATTCCCTGAAGTCAATGGACTTAGAAGGGGGTAACTCTGCTTAGGACTGTACTAATAATATATGTGAAAACTGCTCAGGTTTCGACATGCCATTTGCAGAGTGGATTGCGGCGGTTTGTCATAGGATATCATTTGAATGGTGTAATGTCCTCACATATTACCTGCTTATTAATAAACAATAAAGGCCCTTTTTGGTTGTCACTAGGAACACAAACTGTATAGACATCCTGCCATATATTTAGCAAAGAGATATCTTGAGACATATTCAATGCTAAAACTACTTTAAGAATGAAGTGTAAACTAGAACAGAGCACCCTTATCAGCATGAAAACTTGTAAAGGGTGGGTTACTTCTGAGTAATGACAACTCTCCTATTCTGCATGCAAATGTGATAGCTACTAGAAAACCCTTTTTAAGTGAAAGCAGGAACAAAAGGCAGGTTGCTGTTGGCTCAAAAGTCTTGAGCATCAATCTAGATAAACCCAAGGAGAGATTCCACTGATGGATTTGTGGAGAAACTGAAAGAGGGGGAGATTGACCAGGCCTTTGAGGAACCTTTTGGAGGTGTGAGCTGAAAAACCAAGACTCCATTAACATGATCATGAAAAGCTGAAAAGGCAGCTAGATGCACTTTAATTGATTAAACTGTGTGACCTGAATCTTTTAAATGCAATAAATAGTCAAAAACATATTAAAGAGAACGAGTTTCTGGGAACACCCTTGCACTGTGGCTCATTCTGCAAAGTGATGCCATTTAGCAGCACAGGATCTGCAAGTGGAGGGCCTACAGGAATGTAATCATATATCAGATACTGTCTGAGAAAACTCCTTCTTGATATGATGAGACATGCCGTCAGTTGTAGAGTCAAAATATTGTGTTCTAGTATGGGACCTCTAAACATCAGGCCATTTGCCAGATGGCTATATATGCCATTTCCTAAAACCCTGAGGACTGAAAACTATTTTTGCCTGGGCCTAAAAGGGGCTATATCCATGTACCTGGCCCCATCTTTAGTTTGGTAACTAATTTGGGTAAGGGGGATAGGTGGGAATGCATAAAACAGAACTCCTTTCCATGTTAAGTGAAATTCATCCCCCAAGGAAGCAGCATCTACCACTGCTCTAGAACAGTACAGAAGACAGTTGTGGTTGGCTTTGGTAATGAAAAGGTCCACTAAAGGGAACTCTCAGAGGTGGAAAATGCATCTTAGAGAAGTATCCTTCAGAGTCCATTTGTGGGATGACGAGAATAACCTGCTGAGGCCATCAGCCTTGGTATTGTAAATGCTGGTTAACTGCATGGCTTGCAGTGCTGAGTTGTTGATGATGATCCAGTTCCAAATCCTTATGGCTTCTTGGCATAGAGAAGGTCCAATTTGCTTGAAACTTGAAGGATCCTTAGCAGTCAGGCAGCACTAGCTCCACTGCCATTTTGGTGTCATTTGGTTGAAAAATGGCAACTCCTGCTCCCCTGAAATAACTCCCCACATAGGGGGAAATGGAACCTGAACACTGAATGCATCCAAATACCATTGGATACCTGTATTTATGTTCTTCCTGACATCCACATCCAAATCCAGGAGTTTTTTTCAGGAGTGCTTCCCTAGCATCTGTAGTAACATAACCCCTGGTGAGGGAGTAGCAAAAAGGATACCCCTTTCCAGATTAAAGGCATGACACTATTGAGCCAAGGACTTGATTACATATCTTGGAACATAAAAACACTTCCTTTGTGAGTACAAGGCTAGGTTAAAACTTCTAATAAACCAGTTCTGTAAGGTTCACATACTCAGCCCAGCAGAAGGTATCATTGCTGTAGTGAAGGCTAAATATCTGGACAACCTTCAAATAGTAGCCACTTACTGAAACTGGTGCTTCAGAAACAGAAACCAATTGAATCAGGGTGTGGATAACCTGGGCTCTATCCAGAGGAAAGAATGCCTGAGCTGCCAAAGAGTTCAGCACCACATCCACAAAGCCAGGGAGCCAGTAACATGGTATGGGGAAGATCAGAGAACTCAGGGTGACTCCAGCATGGTAGAAGGCCCTGACTTGTCTGTTCCAGAGGCTGCCCCTGAGGAGGCTTCAGTTGAGGTTCCCCGTCCATAAATTCCCTCTTTCCCCCTGATCCCAGAGCAACTAAGGGCTAGCTGAGGACCAAGGCCACAAGCCCACCAGGATCCACTTCCACCTGGCAGAAGAAGTAGAGGCAGTGGGCTCATGCTGAAATAGCTGAGGGGAGACACAGTGCTGGGTTCGCAGCCCATATGCCAGCTGTGAAGCCAGACTAGATTCAGTTCGCTGCAGAATTCTGGCTCAATTAAGACCATACCAGGAGAGCTCCAGAAACTCTCTCCAGAACAATTGGGGCTGCTTTTCTCTGGCTTAACAATGAAACCTTAGAAACTTTCTGCAACTTTCATGAATACAAATATGAAACTAAGTGTCTTCTAAGACAGCAAGCCAATCATTTATTCTTAACAAGGAGAGAGCATGACAAAGATAAAGTATTCTAAATTCAAACATTTATTAACTTTAATCAAGGCAGCCTACGATAGGCCTCAGTCTTCTCTTTTTCTTTTTAACTAGAAGTAGCAGGAGAAAAAAGCAGACTGTCTATCTGAAGATGGAAGAAGTCTAATTGACTCTTTTTGCAAAACTCTTAGACTTATGCTTGTAACTGTAATGGTGGCTTAACAATTGAAGAACCTATGTCCAAAGAGTATGCCAAGTTGGTCTGAAAACAGAGATCTTCATTGGAGGAGAGAGGTATAAGATCACCCACAGCTTCATCTGGAGATGGATCCAATGCCACTGTGGAACCATAGTTGGAATGGGATGCAAAGTCTTCTCCAGAATCGGAATCAGAGAGAAGGTTGGGCTGTGCAGGATGTTGCTTCGGAGGAGTGTTCTAAGTAGAGATGGGCACGAACAGAAAAAAAATGAACATGATGTTCATTGTTCATTGCCATCCATGAACAGGGACTCACGAACAACCACAAACATGGCCCTGTTCATGAACATGTTCATGGTTGGCTGTTCGTGGGGGCCAGCAGGCTCTCCTCCAGCCATCATCCAAGTCAAGATCCCTACTGCACCACTCCCAGAAACCTGACCTGAGCAGGCACCAGGAAAGGTACCAATAATAAATAATAGCTTGGCCCCAGAGCCTGGCAGCAGCCCTGGAACTTGAAGGGGTAGATACCTATCCCACCACACACAAGGAAAATTCAATCTCCAATTCACTCTATCAAAATGCCAACAGCAACTCTCTCCCTCTCCACTGTCTGCAAACTAAGCCAGAGCTGGGAGCCCCCCTCCCCCCTGCTCTTTGCTCCCTTGTAACAGATTTGGAGTTCCACACTTGAAAGGAAAACCTGCCTATCAAGCTAAACTGGACTTAGATTAGGGTTTCCAGAGCAACAGCAGGAGTTCAGACAGAGTTAAGACAATCCCTGCCTAAATTCCCAAGGGAATTAATTGCAGGTGCCAGACTGTCTGGCTTGATGAACAGCACGAACGAGGCTTGCAACGACCACCTGTTCATTTAGAATGGGGCCTCACGAACAGCTTGTTCATGAACAGCAGATTGGGCTGTTCGTGGCTTTTTTTGTTCGTATTGCTGTTTGTGCCCATCTCTAGTTCTAAGGGGTGTGGATGTGAAGAGTTTATCAGAATCAGTGCTGGAACTGATGCATTGCGAATAAGGTGGAATTGAGTTTTCAAAGACCCTCTCCCACTTTGATTGATTGATTGATGTCATTTATAGTCCACCTTTCTCACTGAGACTCAAGGCAGATTACACAGTATGAGATTAATACAATCAGTAACAAGTACATTTCAATACAGTATCAAGGACGTTTCCATAAACAATGCCATAGGATAAATAGATACACGTTTAAAAGACATAGTATTAGCAAGAATCCAATACAGAGTAGAAAAAATACTGAAGCAGAAAATAATCAATTCTAGGACTAACATTAGATGACATGGAGCACTGGTGGTACATAGGAGTACATATTTAAAGCAGCAGATAATACATAAGGCAATATAGTGATGAAGTCTATGGTCCCTAACTCATTAGTGAAGCATCTGAGACCCCATCCCTACCATACAGCCATCCCATTTGAGTAAAAAGCCTTTTTGAATAGTTCGGTTTTGCTTCATTTATGAAAAGCCAGGAGAGTGGGAACTCTTCTGACTTCCTCAGGCAGGTCATTCCACAGGATAGGGGCCACGACAAAAAAAGCCCATGTACAGGCTGCTGCTGATTTCACCTGTGTGCAGCCTGGCACCTGCGGAAGACCCTGCTCAGATGAGCAAAACTGCCATGGAGGAACATAGGGAGGGAGGCAGTCCCGTAGATAAGTTGGACCAAAGCCGTGAAGAACTTTGTATGTAATAACGAATGCCTTGAACTGAGCATGGTAACTGATGGGTATCCAGTGGAGTGACTGTAGGATGGGAGGGATGTTCATGCTCCTGCTCGCTCCTGATAACAGTTGAGCTGCAGCATTTTGCACTAATTGGAGCCTCCTAGTTAACTTAGATGGGAGACCTATGTATAGAGCATTACAATAGTCAAGCACTGATGTTACCGTAGCATGGATCCAAATGGCCAAGTCAGTTGTGTCAAGATAAGAGGCCATCTTCCAGGCTAGAGTGAGGTTGTAGAAAGCATTTTTTGCTGCTGCCATAACCTGTTTTTCTAATATAATGCTGGATCCAGTATAACCTCTAGGCTCTTAACCGAGTCTGGAAGGGTCAGACGAACTCCATCGAAAGTGGGGAGTACAATGTCCTCCAAGATCTCTGCCTTCCCAACAAGCATCACTTCAGTCTTGTCTGGGTTCAATTTCAATTTGTTGTTTTTCAACCATTTCATCATGACTATCAGGCAGCAATTTAAGATTTCTATTGCATTCTGTGGGGACCTGGATAGCGAGATATAGAGTTGGGTGTCATCTATATATTGACGACATCCAACTCCATAGCTGCAAATTAGTTCTCCTAAAGGCTTTACGTAGAGGTTGAATAACATAGGAGATAAGATTGCGCCCTGCAGAACCCCGGAAGATAGTTCCCATTCTGGAGATAGCTGATTTCCAATGGCAACCCTTTGAGTCCACGCCAAGAGAAATGATTTAAACCAGCCCAGGGCACATCCTTTGATGCCCACTTTTTTCCCAAATGCCTCAACAGGATGGCATGGTCTACTGCATCAAAGGCTGCAGATAGATCCAATAGAAGCAATAAGGAGGCATGGCCTTTGTCCATATTCAGAATGATCCATGCATCAGCACTGGAAAACAAAAGTACAGGTTCCAGTAAAGCAGCAGAAGCAGACAATACAATGGAACCAATGAAGAGAGACTCTTCTGCTGAAACCAGTTTTAACCTATGATACTTCTTTCCTAATGGTACATGAAGTATAGTCATGGGTTCCCCAATCAACTCAACAACAAAGTTTATTAGCCAGAGGCCATCACATTCTTGAAATCAATTCAAAATCAACTCCTTTTGTGACAGTACTGACCTGGGCTTATAGGGTAGATAAAGAGAGGGGATGGTGTCCTCAGAGGAAGATGCATCAACTCCTCTTGATTTTTTTAAAAAACTGGTGTGAGGAAGCTGAGACAAGAGGCAAGTGAAGCTTGTCCTTCTGTTTGTTCTTGGGCTTTGCCTTTCTTGCAGGCAGCTCCAACACACTCCTTAGATTCAACAGCTGCCCACATCATGGCCCTCGCCAAGGCAAATCAAACATAAATTATATCCATCTTTTTGAGCTAACTTTGTGCCACAATCAGCTTTTTGAGCCATATTGCACAGACAAAATGTCTCTTTGTTTTCCTGATGGTTAATTTTTAGAAGAGGACTGAAAATGATAGACAGCCATAGCACGGGAGACCATTAAATACCAAAAATGACCTTTGTGAGAAAACGCTAAAGAAACAGTCTTCTCTCCACAATGATGAAGGCAGAACCGAAGTAAACAGCATTCCGCCTGCGCTGGTCATGTGTTGGTTTTGGAGGGAAATGGTGGAACACAGTGGGGGAGGGCTGAGCACTCCTCTTGCCACTGAAAGTGCTGGAAAGCAATAGAAGTTATCTCTGTGGTTGTCCCAGGCATGCACCGTCCTAATGTGGGACTGATCTAGAGCCACAAAGACTGTAGCTGGTATACCACACTGGGGATAAGTGAAATAAATGAGTTCTAATATAGTGTTTTTGTAACCACAGAGAAAAAAAAGTAACCTGCTTTGAATTAGAGATGGGCACGATCCGCATTATGATTGGAAAAAACCCACGATAATGGCGATCACGCAATCGTGACCTGGCGGATCGTGATAGTCCACGGCCAACGATCCGGCGATCGGGAGGGTCCTGGATCGGGGCATCCAGGCTCGGATCGGGGATCCAGACACTCAGGTGCCAGCAATCTATTCCCCTGGCAACAGAGCCAGGGGAATGCCTGAGCTCTGTTTGCCCTCCTTCTGTCGTCCTGGAAACCCAAATGGAAGCCCAGCTTTCCTTGATCAGCAGGGCTTCCTTCCAACCATGGAGCAGCAAAGCAGTCACCAGTTGGGAGAAGACACCCAGGGGAGGGAGGGGGAGGGGGTGTTCTGTAGCCATGGGCACTCCAATCTCATCCCTGCAAACCCTGATAGGCAGCTCTGACGGCCAAACACAGACGGCCAAACACAAACACAGATGCCGCCAGCATCACCCACCGTTCCTGTATCGCTGGGAACAGCAGGGCGCCCCTCCACTTTTGCCTCCACGATCCACGGATCGGGAACAAGAGATGCTCAGTGCGGGTCATTAATTTGGGATCGTCGCCGGTGCGGATCCACGATCAGCTGGATCGTTAATTTTTTTTGGATCGTGCCGATCTCTACTTTGAATACTTCCTATTCAATCTCTTTGGAAACTAAATATTGGAACAAGAATAAATTACCAAAATCCAATGCATGCAAATGTGCATACTTGTATAATCTACTGACTCAGAGCAAGTATAAATACCATATTTAAGTATTCTTAAATCAGATTGCATTTGGGAGGGTGACTGACAAATGCTGCCTTTGCATCTAACTATTTTCCATTTCCAAATGTTATGTAATCTGAACATCACAGGTTAGGACTGTAATCCTGCACTAAGCAAAACATAAATCCCGTCTACAGTCAATGGAAATTAAGCATGCATAAATGAATGCAGGACTGCAGCCCAAATCAATAATGTATACACAAACAGTAAAAGCAAAGGTCAGCTCAAGAGCCTTTAAATCACAGAGTTAATGTTGTATTAACTTTGTTTGCTATTCCAATTCTATTATTGTCCATTCACTATTCTTCTGTATCATTGCAGACATTTAATTAAGCCATCTACATCAAGATAAAAATGTTGATAATCTGTCCGTTTATAAAAAAAACCACTGATGTCCTGTTTTAACAGATATGTTTATCCAGCTAACGGGCATTTAATACCTTTCACTGCTGCTCATATATAAAATATTTATTGGCTTCCCTTTGCATGGCCTAAATTGCCTTTCCAAATGAACTCCAAACATAATTTTGCACGTAGGTTGGCCTTCTTTAAACATCTCCTATTTTACACTGGATAAAATGGTTGCTGTGACACAAGTTTGCTTCAGTGGACATGGCTATGTAATGTAAAGATTTTCTTGTAAAATGCATGGCTATGCAATGTAAAGATTTATATGCTGGTTTGTTAACACAACCCCCTCCTCCTTATATTTATAATGCATTAACCATCATGGACTGTCTATACCCAGTTTTTCTGTATATGGAGAAAATGAAACAACAGAAACTGTATGTATGGATTCGGCATTGCACATGGATACAGTGGGGCTGTAAAAGCAACCTGCATGGTGCTGTTTTTAATGCGCTCTTTGCAATGCTGTCCTCAAAGAGAGTTTGGAAACTTTAGTTGGTACAAAATGTGCTTTGCTAGAGTACATGGGGACTACCACCTAAGAATGTCAATACTATTTCAGCTGCACTGGTTCCAAGTTTGTTTCTAAATGGCTTAGAAATAATGTACCTGTAGGACCACCTCAGCTTGTCTAGGCACTAGTATTCATGATAGTACCTTTCTCAGAGAACAATGAGGTGAGGCATGTAAGAGGACATTTTTCATTGCTTCCTCTCCACTAATTGTGGAATTCCCTATGCTGGAAATTGGGTAAGCATCATCCCTGAAGGCCTGCAGAAGGAGCAAAACAAATTTAACGAGGATATTTTTATAACTGTAGTATAATGGAGAAGCTCAGGGGTTGCTGTTATAATGGACAGGATTGTAGACTATTGCAATGGTTATTGTATGTATTGCCTTATTTTACTGTACTGTCTTCTACTTTTGTAGCCCACTTTCAGAATTATGGAATGTCATGCCTTAAACAGTTTTTCTTTGCATTGTTTTCGAGTTTTATAATCCTAGTCCTATTGCATTGTTTATTGGAGGTCTTTGCTGTTCGTTTAAATTGATTTTTATTTTTTGTAATCCACAGTGAGTATCAGCAAGAAGGGCGGGCTATAAATGTGGCACAGAGTGGTAAGCGGCAGTACTGCAGCCAAAGAGCTGCTCATGACCTGAGTTCGATCCTGGCGGAAGCTGGGTTCAGATAGGCGGCTCAAGGTTGACTCAGCCTTCCATCCTTCTGAGGTCATTAAATGAGTACCTAGTTTTCTGGGGGTAAAGTGTAGATGAATGGGGAAGGCAATGGCAAACCACCCCGCAAAAAGTCTGCCAAGAAAATGTCGTGATGCGATGTTCCCCCATGGGTCAGTAATGACTCGGTGCTTGCACAGGGGACTACTTACCTTTAATCCACAGTAAGTATCAGCAAGAAGGGCAGGCTATAAATGTAGTAAATAAATAAACCTTTAAATTGGGTTGAAGTGGAGATGTTGGGAGCTGAAATGTTTATTCTTATTTGTTTTTAAAGATGATTTTGCATTGAATTTATAATGCAATTGTGTTTTGACTTGCTGTAAAGTGCTTTGAGGATCCTTGGATGGAAAGATGGTCTAGAAATATAAGAAACAAATAATGCTTATCTGAAATAAAGCAAATGCAACATTTCTAGCTATGAAGGGTTGCCAACACCAGTTGGAGGTGAAGTCTAGAGAAGGGAGGGACCTCAGTGGGATGTGCTATACCATCCACCCTCCAAATCAGCCATTTTCTCCAAGGAACTTGATGTCTCTAGCCAAGAGATTGGTTGTAATAATGGGAGACTACTAGCCTCCACCTGGAGTTGGCAAATGTAATACCGTTGTAGGAGCTGCCCCCACCCCCCACTTCTCTGTGCTGTCTGGGTAGTAGAATCTGCTGGAATTAAAATGGCTGCCTGCATTGTAGTAGTTAGAGAGAGCTCCCGGAGCTTAGGGCCAAGCTACACATGACGAATGACACTTGAACGGCAAGTGGATTGAGTGGAGGGCAAGTGAACAGGGAGAAATACACTTTCTGTTCAAGTGTCATTCGTCATGTGTAGCTTGGCCCTTAGTGTTTTCTATAATCAATAAAGGGAGTTCCTTGTTTTCATAACTAAGTACTGCATTTTCTTTGGAAAGGAGAGGACAACCCTCAAATCACAACATTCCACAAGACTGGAAATGAGCGTTTGGGTGGGGGAAGGGAATGCTATTGCTTTGAAAAAGTTCTGTTATCAGCTCGTTTTTTCTAGTTAGGGTTACCAACCTCCAAGTGGGATCTGGAGTTTCCTCAGAATTAAAGCTGAACTCCAAACTAGAGATCATCTCCTTTTGATGAAACGACAGCCTCAGAACTCCCTCCTCCCCAAACACCAATTTCCTCAGCCTCAGATCTCCAGGAATGTTTGTACCAGGGCTGGCAATTCTGCTGAGCAAACTCCCCATGATCCAGGAAATGCAACTAACTTCGGATCATATATGATACCTGTGCTTCATGATGTCTAATGTCAGTCCCAGAATTTATGATGTTCTGTTTCAGCAATTCTTTAACCCTGTATTGGATCCTTGCTAATGTCTTTGTAAACTTATATTTATTTATCCTACAGCATTGTTTATGGAAATGTCCTTGATACTGATTGTAATAATCTCACACTATGTAATCTGCTTTGAGTCTCAGTGAGAAAGGCAGACTATAAATGACATAAATAAATACACAAAAAACAAACAAACAAATAAATAAATGATAATATTGTTGCATCCTGATGTGACTGATTCTAGGACATTGTCTATATGGAAAGAATTTTTTCCATTCTCAGTGCCTCAAGAAAATACAAAGTAAGAGACTAATAAACTGCCACCCCTACCCCTTTAACAATATGCAATGACCAACTCTGGCAAAAGAAGTATTTCCACGCTGGATCCAACCAGATTTCTGTCTAGGTGAGCACTTGGTTTTCATTCAGGCTGACAACTGATCAAGGGGGGGGGGAGAACTACTTTGGTTGTTTCCTGTGTCCCCCTCCCCTTACCATTGCATCTTATTTATCAGAATTTTGTGTGCAAAAGCCAGAATGTTGTGCTTGTTGCCAGAAAGTTCTTGGTAAAGCTGAAACGTTTTATGCAAAACTTAGCATCATTAGTGCACATGCTTGAAAAATGCAGTCTGTGCTCTCTGAAGTTAGAATGCTGAGCTCAGCCCTAGTGCACCACTGTACCAGCCACGGCTCAAGAGAGTTCATAAGAACATAAAGCCCCACTGGATCGAACCAGTGGTCCTCCAGATCCTGTTTCACACAATGCTCAACCAGTTGCCCTAGAAGGCAAACAAACAGGGCATAGAGGCCAAAGCTCTTTCTTGATGTTGCCTCCTAGCACTGCTTCTGAATATGGAAGCTCCTCTTATTCACTATGGCTGGCAGCCATGAATGGGCCTATCTTCCATAAATCTGTCTAATCCTCTATGTTCATTGCCTGTTCACTGGCTATGAATTCCACAATTTAATTACTCATTGAATAAAGAAGTATTTCCTTTTGTTTGTCCTGTTGGAATACAAGTGATTCAGCATGCCGGGGGGAGGGGGCTCTATTTTTCTCTTTATATTAGCACACTATATATTGTGTGATGCCTTTCTTTGTCTAATCTGGAAGCTTCTATCTCCTCCTCTTTCTGTGCCTTTGTTTTCTCTCTCCACTGGTCTTGCAAGCTGCAAGACAGTTCTGCAGAGTTCTGCTTTACAAACTGGCAAGAGGCACACTCATAATCCAAATCATGTGCAACTAGATTAGCTGGCCATTTGTAATAGGGAATAGTGTTATTTAGATTAGGTTTCTATTTCTATTCTGCAACTACAAAATGCAAGTGAATGTGAATCAGCTTTGATAATAGTAAGTTTTATTTGTCACAATATACTGGCTTGAAGAGTCCTTCTCCACATATGATTCCATACTTTCCTGATGGTGTCATTTTGTTCTAACAAATATCCCAGTACTACCAAACAAGCCTGTTTTTTTTTTTTTTTAAAGCGGGCTCTAGAAAATGGCTCCTGTGTTCCGCAACAGGCTGATTTCAGCACATTTTGGGGCTGAATCGGGCCTATTTGGGACTAAAATCAGCCCACTGTGGAGTGCAGGAATGCTGCCAGGGTAGCAGGTTGATTTTGGCCCCAAAGGAGCATGATTTAGCCTCAAAGAGGCCCAAATCAGCCTGCTGCAGAATGCAGGAGCACTCCAGACTTTGTCATGCGGCCTGGAAGCATTTCTGTGCTCTGCAGCAGGCCGATTTTGGGCCATTTGAGGCCGAATCAAGACTGTTTGGGGCTAAAATCAGCCCGCTGTGGAGCATAGGAGCACTCCAGGGCCCATCATACCATCCCAGTCTGCTTGGGGCCTGTTGTGGGGTTGTCACTGCGCTGGGCCTTCCCATCACTGCTGCGGCCTGCTCAGGGCCTACGGAGGGCCAAGTTGGTACACCAGACTTCCCCACCACCTCCCTGGCACCTCCATCACTCTGGAGGCCTTCTTGGGAGGGCTGCGCCATGGAGGCCTTGGGAGAGCCATGCCTTCACTGGGCTTATCCCGGCACAGGTGCAGTGTTGCTGATGACTCACTGCACCTGCGCTAGGATAAAAAGTGAATTGTTGGCAACATGGGTTGCCTTTTATATAGTAGGATGCTCATCAATTTCATTGGGTGTCCCCGAAGTTCTAGTATTATGGGGGAGGAAGAAAAGATTCCTTCTATCCCATACTTCAGGCATAATTTTATAAACCTTTATTTTATAAACCCCTTAGCTGTCTTCTTTCTAAACTAAAAAGTCCCATACTCTTCACTCTTTCTTCATAGGAAAGGTACTCCAACTCACTGATCATCTGGACTCCTCTCTTCTGTACGTTTTCCAGCTCCACAATATCCTTTCTTTAAGCTGTAACAACCAGAACAGTATACAGTATTCCAAATGAGAATGCACCATTGCTCTGTGCAAGGGCTTTATAAAACTGGCTGTTTTATTCTCAACCCCTTTCCTAATAATTCCCAGCATGGAGCTTGCTTTTTTCACTGCTACTGCACACTGAGTTAATGTTTTCATAGAGCTATCCAGTTATAACTAGAGATAGGCACAGACCAAAATATGAACCAAAGTTTGTCATGAACCAGGCCGGTTTGTGGTTCTTGAACCAGTGATTGATCAGAGCCCATTTGTCACTGCAGACAGCCTGGCACCAATCAATCAGTTTACCCCCCAGTTGGAATGAAGAGGCAGACACAAGTGTTGGGAATTAAAAGGGACCGATTTATTAAGTTATAACAATATATTTGTCAACAAGGCAAGCGCCTAACTAGCAGTACAGGTCAGGCCCTGGGGTCACTCCTAGACATCTGCCCTGACCTGTTTGGGTGATCCACTGACTGCCCCGGGGGTGAGCCATCCATCCTATGGCTGTGACCCTGCTGGCCTGGCAAAGTGGTTCACCCCCTTAAAGCTTCTCTCCGCCGTAAAGCCCCAGGGGGGACCGGCTTGTTCAGGGGTTCCCCACATGGGCGTATGACCTTGCAACTGTGCCGTACAGCCACCAGCCACTCCTGACAGACACCAATTCCCCACCAATAGGGATATGCCAACGGTGGTCACCGGCCCACTCATTTCCCCCAACTCCTAACCTGCCAAAGGACAGTAAACTCGACCCACCAGAGTCAATTACTCACCATTCTAACTGTGCAAGGGAAGCGAAAAACTCCCCACCCAGTTGCCAATTAGGGTGGAAAGAAAAAAATCCTACCTGGTCCCTGAAATGGTGACCAGCTAATCCTGCACTGAAATAAGGTGAAGTGGGTGGGCCAAGCACTAGGTGCACTGAAGAGCCAAGGGCGGAGCAACCAAATAAGATTGGCCCAGCTCCACCTGTCGCGCGTGTCCCCAAATTAAGAACATAAGAACATAAGAACATAAGCAAAGCCATGTTGGATCAGGCCAGTGGCCCATCCAGTCCAACATTCTGTCACACACAGTGGCTAGAAATCCAGTGCCATCTAAAGGACTGTCAGTGAGGCCAGGACACCAGAAGCCCTCCCACTGCCTTCCTTCCAGCACCAAGACAACAGAGCACCACCTCCCCACAAAGAGAATACCATCTATCTCCTGTGGCTAATAGCCACTGATGGACCTCTGCTCCATATATTTGTCCAGTCCCCTCTTGAAGCTGGCAATGCTTGTAGCTGCCACCACCTCCTGTGGCAACGAATTCCATGTGTTTATCACCCTTTGTGTAAAGTAGTAAAATTGTGGGGGAGAGCACCAAGGCTGCCTCCTCAACCTCCGGAGGGGCAAAACATGGCCCCCTGCTGTAGCAGCTGTTGCCATCGGCCAGGAGTGCCATATTCCTAGACAACAGAGGATGGACTTCCTGCAGACCTTCTGTTGATCTGGAAGTGGCCTTCTGGTGGCCAGGAAGTGGCCTCCTACTGACCCAGAAGTGACGATTTGCTGACCTGGATGTGACATTTTCACAAACCAAACAATCCAGTTCATGAACTGGGGCAGGTTTGTGAAAGTTTGTGCTTCATGGTTCGTAGTTCGTGAAATGCAATGAACCATGAACCGCACAGTTTGGGGTTTTTTCCCAGTTCGTGCCCATCTCTAGTTATAACCCCAAGATCTCTCTCACTCTTGGTTTCACCCAGTTCAGAACCCATCAACATATATTTCAGATTTATAGTTCTAATATGCCATGTTGTTGCCCACTCACTCAATTTAAAATAGATCCTCCTGTAGCTCTTTACAATCTACTTTGGTTTTTACCATCCTTAATAATTTAGTATACAAATTCCACAAAGTATGTGTGATTCCATTGTCCCTATCCTCCATGGGATCTATTGAGTCAAGATGGGTGGGTGGTAGCAAAATAACAAAGCAGTTTGGTAATGGTAACTCTGGGGACTGATCTCACACCCCATCCCTGAAAAATTCTTTACTTTGCATAGGCTCAAGTCCACCATTTTTGCTAATGCCAGCCACGGGAGTTTTTGTTATGTATTTGCTGCATTTACAGTGCAATCCTAAGCAGAGTTACTCTGTTTAGGATTGCACTGTCTGATGCTGCCTTTTTGTCAAGGTATTCTAGGAAGTATACAATTTAAAATATTAAAGGAAAACTTGTAAAGTAGCAGGACCTCTTTCAGGCCACTAGTGATCTCTTCTGGAGCTGGTGGCATAAGTTGCATGGGCTGGATTTCCTCTGTCTTCCCTTCCCTTCATGGAAAACTGATATTTCAGTAGTTTCTGGGCAAGTGTGGGGATGGGGTTGCCTCAGATGAAGGCTTCAGAAGCTGGTAACATACTCTCTATGACCTACTGGCTCACTGGAATGTGGCAATTAGTTCTGCTCCCTGCAAGAGTTCATCAAGTTCCACCTCCTTTCTCCATGCAGTAGCAGGAATTTTGGCTCAGAAAGTTGGCAACCCTTGCCTTCAACAGTAGCTAGTCAGATGTTCTGGATGCACTCACAAACAGAGCATGAAAGCATAGCCAAATCCTGGTGTGTTTGTGGAAGGCAGTGGGAGGGAGGATGTAATATTCAAGGATGTATTGCCATGTTAAACAACCATTGATAGACGTAAGGTCATCCAACCAACAATATGAATGCTGGAATGGGAATTTGAACCCAGGTATCCCCAATTCTAGGTCACAGCTTTCACAGTACAGCATAAAATACCCCCATCTGGGCTTCCTAAAACCAATTGTTCTGCCTCAAATAAAGAAGGAATCCAGTGACTGTTCAGTAAGAACAGAATGTGTTAACAACTATAACTAAAATGGAGAGCTTAAAAAAAGAGAGCAGACAACAGCCTGCAAGTCTCTTTTAAAGCCTTGTAATTGCTCTGTAAACCCAAATGTAAAATATTTATGATTTTTAGATATTTCCTTCCATAGTCATAATGCTGTCAACGAACTGAATAATTCAAGTCACCAAGGCCATATAATGTGGCCCAGACAATTAAAATAGTTAATATTACCAATATAAACTAAATCTACAGCACAAACGATGCACTTATCAATTGTAATACATTATGTTTTCTGTCTCATTTCAGAAGGTATTATGGTAATAATTTTGGAGTTTAGCCAAATGCTCAGTTGAGGATTTTTTTAACATCTTCTGAATAGACAAGTTTAATAGCTTTCAAATGTACAGCACACTGCTCTTATCAGTGAGCAGCAGGGAAATGATTAATTCACTTTGAGTAAACTTACACTTGGTTTTTTTTTTAGGGGAAAAGGAAGGCATCAGTGAGGGCTGAAATCTTTAATTGTATAAGAGGATAGAAAAGAGGAAGTGCTCAGATATTACAACCACAGCCTAGTTGGTCTGCAGCAGCAGATGGAGGATGTCTGGCAATTTTTTTTTCTAAATAGAAAAAAAACTGCCTCAAAATATTCAGAGTATATTTTTAGTTATTGAACTGTGTGGAAAAGTTTAATGAATTTCCTTCAAAAATTAAGAGTGAGGATTACTGGAATGATAGTACTGTATGAAATCTATATATTTATAATCCTGTCATTCTTATTTTGCTCCCCAGCTGAAGATTTTTTGCGGGAAGATAGCAGGTATTCTGTGCTATTTTATTTAAATACTTCCTGATCTTCTACAATTGTGGTACTTTTAATTTATACTGCAATGTATCAGGATAGTCTGTGCACTGCATATTTTACTCATGTCCCACCCCACCCCATTATTGCTGGAAAGAATTACTATTATCAGTCACAAAGGGATTTTTTCCTTGCAAGTGAAGCTCTCTCAAGGTACAATTCTCTGTAGACAGACGCTTTTGAGTGACAGGTTCTTATGCTCTGCTCATTTAGTGGTAGTTGAATTAGCATATCCACCTGGTTTGTAGGAAGTAACAATGGTGAATCACTGAACAGATAAGAAATAGTCTGTAAACTTGACTGCGATGAATTCTACAAGGGCTAGTGCAGAAGTTTACATTTAAGCTGGAGTAAATTTATTTTACAGGTACTTCAAAGCAACTCAGACATCAACAAATTTTCAGCTTCTCTAAAATTTAGCATGCAAGAGTAGGAAAGTGCTGTTACTCCCAGCACTGCAAGGGGGTAAGTGCAAGCAATGAGTTATCAGAGGGCAACCTAGGACACCACTAAAGGACATCTGATACTTACAATGCCAGTTATGAAAGACATTTCATTTCCTCAGGATGGGAACTATTGTTCCTTGTCTCAGTGGCCCAGGCTTACTGGCATCGAGTACATGCTTTGCAAGAAGAAGATCTCAGCTTAAGTCTCTAGAATCTCTAGTTATAGGACTTTGGCTTCTGAGAAAGATCTTTGTCTGCCTGAGGCCCAGGAAAGCCACTACTGCATAAAATGAACTAGTTCCACCAGTGGTGTGACTTGATATAAGGTCGCTCTTAAAATGCACTGCTATTTTTTGCAATTCAAGTTTCAGTACATTCATAGTTCCTTGCTTTACCTTTCGTTCCACACCCCAGAAGTCTCATTACGTCCTTTACCCAAACTAGGCCTGGTACTCCAACCTGCAGCCGTCTTGAAGTAGCAAGGGATTGATTTCACACATTAAAGAGATTTAACATGCAAATCAGTCTTGTCATATCCATCAAGTTCAAGAGAATGCAGAGTGCAGCTGATGACCAAGAGGCAGAATCATTCACCAAATACTTACAGAAGAAATACCTGCAGTTGTTTCAAATACAGAAAGCAATCTGGAGAACATAAAATATCCCAAAATAAAGCTCTAGCCCATCTGCTATGCAAGAAAATAGAGTATTTTCTGACCTCAATATGGTAATTGGATTGTGTGAGTATGAGCAGAATCCACCTACTGGGCCTTTCCAGAGGAACTGTTAATTTAAATAGGCTTCTGAAAACTGCCAGTACATTTTTGACATAGCTAATTTCTTAGGGATACTTATAATACTCTCTTCAGAATTTCCCCCCTGCTTTTGGACTTACAAATTACTTGGCCTTTTTTCTGAAATTGAGCCAATGCATTAGGAATTGTCCACTGTATTTCCAAACATTGTATTGGATCCAGACTAAAATTTCCAGTAGCATAAGAACTTTCCTGCCTCCCTCCTCTCACTGTAGCCCACTATTCTCCACAAAATGTTACTTCTGGAGGGTAGGAGATCTTATTTTACAAAAACAAAAACCGTTTCATAACCAATGAAAGCTTTGGTAATGCACTCCTCTAGGAAATCCAAAGGGGTCCAAAACTCAATGCGTTCGGCATCTTGTACTCACAAGAATAAAGGTGCCCAACAATACTTGAATGTTTCTCTCAGGTCAAGGTCTTACTGAAAAGAACTTCAAGGAAGAGTCTACCTGGATCCACAACTGATCTAAATGGCATAAACTGAACTTTAATCTTCTTTAATAATTTACTGATGCTGGAAACTATACGAATATTATAAAATGGTTTTCGACATATCCTCCTTGTAATGTTTCTATACAGTTGTAAAAACAAGAATTCTCAATCTGATAAAAAATATTTAACCCAATGCTTCATAAATGTAAGGGTGACCTTTATTCCAGAATGAATGATTTTTTTGAGATTTTGCCCTCTTCATTAGAGAACATCTTCATGAATTGAAGATGATTAAACTCACAATCAAATGAAGATACTTTACTCTGTGAAAACATTGGTTTCTTTTGATGTTCGTGGGACTCTATTGCACTGTACTTTTCTGTGCCCATTTTGCAAATAAGCTATCAAAACATTGGCAACAAACCATCACTAGACTTCAGTCCAGGTGAATTCTGCTAATCTATCAGATAGATGTCTATTAAGGCATTCATGAGCAATTTAATTTGCCACTTTGTTTAGGGGCATCCTGCTGATTTAGTTCTATGCTTCTGTGATGGAGCACAGATGGTGGCTGAGGTCAAAATGCCAGAGCCAGAGTGTGATATAATTAAAACCAGTTATCACTATTCTGTCATTACCAATATTCCCATTGCAGAATGGTTTGTGGCTGCCTGCTGACTGAGAAGCTAAATGGCACATCCAAATTACCAGGGCCCCCACCATTTAGGGTAGTGTGGAGGAAAAGAAGTTCTTATTATGGAGAACTGAATATTCTCAAAAAGGTCAGGGCTATCTATTCCTGTGAGAAAATATTACTGCTGCATCAGTTTTTTTGAACGTGTATTTTTGAGGCAAAAGGGTTGCACCACACCCCCAAATAACCCTTCCCTTTGTATTCTTTTTCTTTTCGTTCATGCCAGTTCACAGCCTTGATATATGCAACTAGGTCCCTTTTTATGGCTAATTTCTTCATCATCATTTGATACAAGTTTATCAGTGAATATGACCTCATGATCCCACATAACTAATCAGATTTGGCTACCTGTCTGGCAATGAGAAGAACTGAAACTTTCCCATTGTCTTCACTGTGAGTGAGGGATAGGGTTGCCAGCCTCCAGGTAATGGCTGGAGATCTCCCAGAATTACAACTGGTCTCCAGGCCACAGAGATCAGTTCACCTGGAGAAAATGGCTCCTTTGTGGGGTGGAGTCTATGCACTTATGCCATGCCAAAGTCCTTTCCCTCCCCAAACCCCACTTTCTCCAGGTTTCACCCCTCAGATCTCCAGGAATTTCCCAACTTGGAGATGGCAACTCTAGTGAGGGATAATGCATTGCATTGTAGAACAAGCCACATACAGCTCAGCAACACTGTAAAAACTGTAGTGCAGATGAAATGTGGATATCATCCATCTACCCTGCATAGCCTTCAATAGGATGAGCATTTGAATATACATCCTTTACACATTCTGCTACAACAGTCCTCTTCATCTGACTGTATTGCAGCAAGGGTGCATCACATCGGCTGTCTAGGCAATGGGGGACACATTCTCCCCTTCATCCAGTACCTTTAACTTGTGAATATTTCCACAACCTTTCACAAGAGGTTGTGAACAGCAGGATTTGAGTCCAGTGGCACCTTAGAAACCAACAAGATTTTCAGGGTATAAACTATTGAGAGTTAAAGCTCCCTTCTTCAGAACATGGTGTGAAAAAGAAGAGGGTGTGGAAAATCACAAATATTACAGAGCATACTTTTGTGGGGAGTTGTCATGGTAGAGCTCTCGTTTTAGCCTTGACATTGTTACAATAGGCACTGGGACTTCCATGTTCAGAAGATGTATACTTCTAAGAAAAATAAATTGGAACCAACAATAGACAATATTCTAATTTGTTTGTGAGCAGCTAAAGAAATACAGCAGGTTACAGCTGAAGACTTACTGCTGGATTGGACTGACTGTGGTCTGATTGAGCATATCAGTTCTCACATTCTTCCCAGAGAATCAATCCATATATCAGATATAAGTCTTGAGAAATAAGAATTGTTTTGAAATTCTTCTTATGCAAATTTCCTCCCAGGTCAGGCTTACCTGGGCTTTCTGTCATGGAAGTGATGAATTAGAAATCCTCCATTATTCCACTGTTTATTTCTGAAGTATGTACAGAATGTTGTACATTCCATTTTCCACAACTTCCAGTTATTTCTGTGTATTTGCATATTCTTCACCCCTTGTTAGCAATAGATAGAATACTGCAAATTTTGATGTAATTTATATGCATCAGGATTCAGCTGAATCAAGATGCAGCATTATCAAGATTATTGCTGTCTGATATCCTGCCCGTGAATAACACCACATGTGTGAAACAGTATGTAGGAAACATCAAGATTGTTTTGGGGGGGGTTGCATATCTGTGCATTAATAATGAGAGGGAAACTTCAGTGGAAGGAACTGACGCCTTTGTGAACTGGACACTTTCCAACTTCAGAATTAATTTTAGAAATTTTTCTAGTTCACTGTAATTAAGGAGAAGTATAAAGTGGCATATATGGAAATCCAGATTAATATAAGAATAGAATGGGAGAAATTCACTCATTCCTGCTCACTAATTAAATTATTTATCTGCCAGGGCTACAGTTCTTGATTAGTGGTCCCTATTGTGGTAGTCCCCAAGTCCAACCGGTGACAAAGTACTTATAGAATGTAATATAAAGTAGAATGTGGGTCATTCTAGAAAAGAAAAATATGCCATCACCATTCTTCCTCAGATGATTTCTATTCTTCCCCCTCAATACGTGGCTGCAACCATAAGTCTTACAACACAAAGCACAATAATAAAATCAGAGTGTAGTTTTTTAAAGTTAATTATTTCGTGGGTTTGTTTCTAATCTGTCTGTTTCCCCTATAATAAAAAGTACTGTATCCAATTAAAACACTAATTTTGTCATGAAAGGGCTGTTTTATCAGAGTGTGCGAGGCTGAGGAGGCAGAAATGTCAATCTCTGAGCTAAATAAAGGATATTATTAAAATATTTTTAATATAAAAAGCAACATCCATGTGTAGCAATGGCAAAGTTCCCCAGCGGATGAGATGTAAGAAGTTTTAGAAAATGTCAGGTCTTCCCAAGCATATGATGGATTTGAAGAGGAAATGTTATTGTTACTGTGTTTTAAGCACTGGAAGATTAAAAGTGGCACATGTTAGTCCATTATTTTGTCACCAATTTGAGTAAAAAGCTGTAAGATTGACAGTGAACCAGCTCAGAGAAATGAAAGCTTCAACATGCAGTTTCTTGGAACCAACCTGAAAGGTTCTAATTGCCAACAGAATAATAAGGTAGTCGTAGCCACAAAAGAATACTAGATATACAGTGCAATCTTACGCAGAGTTACTCCAGTCTAAGACCATTGATTTTAATTGGCTTAGACTGGAGTAATTGTTCTTAGGATTGCACTGATGGTATCTGTATACTGCAGACACATGTATACTTTTTGTACTTTTATATCCACATTGTGATCACCACATATTACACTCCTGTTCCTCCAACATGTTGTGTTTTTCTGAGTATTGTAACAACAGCAACATATAAGAACAGAAAGTGTTTCACAAAGGACTCTATACTTTGTTTAAATTTATTTATTTACTTATTTAATTCAATTTATATTCCACCCTCCCCGCATCAGCAGACTCAGGACGGATTACAACCGGTATAATAATTTAAAATTCAAATATTTTTAAAACCAATAAAAACATATAAATATTTTAAAAACATACAGCAGCAGACTTCTCCATTTTACTGCTACAGATTCAACAAGTAATCTTAATTTTAATTTAGAGGTGATGGGATTATAAAAATTGCATATTTGCAACTGAATATAGCAACAGATTTCTGAGCACTTACCACATATCTGCAAGAAATGCCTTGAGCACCATCTCTCATGTTTTTAAGTCTTACATTTGGTATTAATCTAAGACTTGTTGTCAACATTATTCCATGCATGTGTATTTTCACACAAACTTTCAGAGTTGCATTGCTCACCCTCCTTGACCTGGCCCAGGGGGAGAATCAATTTCATTTACTGCACAGATACAGAAACCACTGCAAAGCAGGAGGAAGAGGAAGAGGAAATCTACCACCACGGCTACTGCACAGTAGAGATGGGCATGAACCAGGAAAAAACGAACCATGTGGTTCATGGTTCATCTCATTTCATGAACCACGAACCATGAACTTTCACGAACCTGCCCCGGTTCATGAATTGGTTTGGTTTGTGAAAATGTTACTTATGGGCCAGCAAATCACCACTTCTGGGTCAGCAGAAGGTCACTTGCAGGTCAGCAGAAGGTCTGCAGGAAGTCCATCCCATTGCCTAGGAAACTGATTGATCGGCGCCAGGCTGACTGCAGTGATGAACTGAAAAACGAACCAAACGAACCAGTGGTTCACGAACCATGAACCGGCCTGGTTCATCATGCATTTTAGTTTGTATTTCGGTTCGTGCCCATCTCTACTGCACAGCACAAAACTATTCAGCAGCTGCTCAAGACAGATAGTGTGAGACAGAGATCTGAGGCTTGGCTCATGTATGATCATATCTGTCAAAAATGTTATATTTGTCTGCTGGCTGTGTTTAGCATAAAGTACCTAGCATCCCTAATAAGTGGCTACATATATGTAGTGCTATTGTTTTGTTCACTGAAATAACAGGAAAGGTTTCATCCATCCCTACACTTCCAGAGCCAGTCCTCATATTTTTGGTCTCAAACAGAAGTAGTATTCAATTATAAAAATCTAAATTTAGTTTTAACAAAAGGCTGCTCATGGATACTTGTTCCTACTTCACCCCTACCTAATGCAGAATGTCCAATGAAAAGTGCTAGGGTATTTCCGGGAAAACATCTTTTTAAAAAGATTTGCTTTTAATCCTCCATGCCTATTTCTCAACTTGTGAGTTTTCATTTTCATGCTCTTGCTATTGTTCATCTCTCTGGTACTCCTTCTGGAATTCATGCTTTATAAAATGCTACAGTGCAGGGTTGAAGGATTCTTTTTCCTCCCACTTGTATACTGCCAGGGGACTCTTTTTGAAGACCTCACTTTTACTATCAAGAGCAAAGGAGGCAGACCTGGTGGCCTTGTGGGATTTAATTAGAGTTCACCAAGTTAGACTCTCCAAGCTCTCAAAGCCCTCATTTAAATATAAGTTCACTCACATTTCAACTGTTCCTTAGGTCCTTATTAAAATTTCAAGTTATTAAAGAGAACATTCTGAGGTTTTGCACTACATATAAAATAAACCAGAGATGTACAGACAGTGAAATACCCTTTTATGCGGATATTAAAACCTTGCCAACTGCCAGTGAGATAACTAGACCACAAATTACAGCCCTGCTGAATTCAGGTGTAACCTGCAGTCACCACACAACAGTTCTGCTATAACTACACCTGAACAACCTGAACAAGAAGGGATTTTTAAAATGACATCAATTCTTCGGGCAGTTAAGAATAATAAGTATTATTGCAAGTATTTTTACAGTATGTGGTTGGTGTAACATTTCTTTTGTGAAGGTGTCAGTCAAAACCCTTGTTACACACTAATGACACATCAGACCTATTTAAAATAACATTCCTTGTCAATCAAAAGCTGTGTAACATGGTGAGATGATAAAAGAGCCCATGTACAACAAAGTTTCTGACTGACAACACAGCAATTTGACAACACATCTATTGTATAATGTGGATCTTTTCAAAAATATTTGAAATATTACGTACATCTTTCAAGAACAATGTCAATTTAAATTGCTCCCTTGCTCCCTGAATCTTATATTCTATCTCTGAAATTAGAACTCACTTCCCTCCCCAGCCTATTATTTACTAGAAGAATGGAAACATCTAGACAATATCCATAAATGGAAGGACAGTTCACGATGTATTCTAGAAATACCCAGTTTCAGTCCTCAGAGTTATCAAGGATGCTTTCAGATGAAGTTCTGAAATTACTACATGGTGATATTTTGGTGGTGTTCATATTAACATTCTGACATGTTACTGTCAAGTGGTCAAATGACAGTTCACTACTTCCATTTGCCATTCCAAAGAAATTCACAAGTGGTAATCAGAAATATCAGAATATTCTCAGTAAAGCATGTATATTTCAGAGTTCGTTTTTAAAAATTACAGTAATCTCAAAATGCAGCTCTTTTGCAACAATATATGTGTTGTACACCACATGATTCCTCATTCACTTTAGTAGTATCCTTTTGTTTAATTTTAATTTAATGTTTTTATATACTGCTTTCTCTATAGATATTTAAGGTGGCTGCCAAGTAAAAATCACATAATACAATGAAAAATAATAAAAAGCTTAACATAAAAATTTTTAAAGCATCAAATCATATCATCAAAACTGACTGATCTAAAACCAGCAGCAAATAATTAAGATCTAAAGATCTTTAGGCCATATAAATAAGGATGTACAGCAACAAGGCACCAAATGATTACCAAATGCCTGAACAAACAAAATAGCCCACCTCAGGAAAGCTAGTAAATATGACACCAGGCAGAGGGATAATTCATAGATGAGGTGGTACAAAAAAAAAAAAAGACTGGACCTGGCCACCCACCAGGCCTTTCCATGTGATGTCAGCTTCCATATTTTGAAAGGGACTTCATAGGGTTCCCAGGTGCCCATTGGTGGTGGGCAAACTCTCAATGGTTTGTCCCCGTGCCTGCCAATCACCAGTGATCAGTGGGAGGTGGCAAGCTGCCAAGTGATCGCCCACCACCGGCAGGCAGCCTGATCAAACACATAACATGTGCTCACTGAGTACCACCCTTCTCCTGTCAGTTGCCAAGTAGACCTGGCAGCCCTACATCTTCATGGGGGGGGGCGGGTATAGATAACCCTATAAGAAGTTTAAGATCAAAATTAATGATTTGATATACTTACAATGGATTGGATTCAGTGACTCCCTTCTACTAAGTTAAACATTTGTCTCTGACACGGGAGGCTTTCCTCAGTCAGACAAAGACAACCCGCAGCAGAAGGGGGTTATCTTATGCAATCCATTACATTTTCTGCAATTTCATTTTGGAAGGGCCAGAATGCTTAGTAGATGCCATGATTGCTGTCTTGGTTTTTCACTGAAATGCAATTGTTGTGGGTGCCAATTTCATCTGAGTAGTGGGAGTACACATTTCCTTCCTGCAGATCAAACACCAGGCAACTGCAGGGTTACGGGATGAATTGATAAAAAAAACTGTGTAGAATGCTAAACATCCTCTAGCCCAGCCCTTTAGTTCCAGTCAATCAAGTAAGCAGCACCAAAATTTGAGGAGAGTCAATCACAGATCTCTTTTGTAACATGACTACAGACATTTGTCAATTTGTCTACAACGATGAGCAGGTCTATTAAGTGGACACTGCTGCTACATTATCACAGAACTCAGGTCTCCTAACAGGAAACACTGCATTACATTAAGAATTTGCTTTACCTGCATGTACAAAGACTTAAATGAGAAATCCCTGTAAATTCTTGTATGGTTTATGATCATTCTAAACGTACCTGCATAGAAAACTGACTTACAGTACAATCTAAAGCAGTGTTACACCCTTCCAAACCCACTGACTTCAACAGACTTTGAAGGGTGTAACTCTGTTTAGAACTGCACTGCTAATCTTGTTTGGGTGCATCTTAATTTCAACATTGGGAGGCATGCTTAATAAGAGCAACTTAAAATGGCTGTATTACAGAAATGTCTCTCTTCATACTAAGATTTCATTGTAATGATAAAAGCAAGTGAAAATTGCAGAGATTCCTCACTAAGGTTTCATTGTTAATTGTTTCAAGATTGAATCTAGACAGGCAGTGCGATCCTAAGCCTCACCTCCTCACCATCATATGGGCACCCACAAAATTCTGGCACTCGTCGTTCCCTCCCAAAGGACTTTTGCAAGTATGCAATGCTGGGAAGGCAAGCTCAGCCAGGAGCAACCAAGAGAGAACACTCCCTAGTTGTCCTGGCAACACTGGCAGAATCCACCAATTGCAGGTAGCTGCTACCGACGTCGCTCTCCAGGTACTATGAAAGAATTGTAAAAGACACTGTGCGATACTGACACGCCCCTGAGGAAGTCCGTGGGGACGAAAATCTGCGTGAGAAAGAGCCGGCCCCGATTTTGGGCGTCTGGATTCAATCACCATCAATCCACTGGTCACATTGCAAATGAAAGAAGAAAGAAATAAAAGTTTATCTCTCAGGGCTTTTTGCTGAATTGACTTACCTTGTACCTTGGATATATTTCAAGGCTATTTGCTGAACTGACTTACCTTGTACCTTGGAGTCTTTACCTGTGGAGTTTATTACACAATATGTATTGACTATGAATTGTTGTTGCATATGAGAAATTGAGCACTTGCCACTTTAAATTGTTCTAGTAAATTTTGGATACACTTTAGACTTGGCGGGTGGGGAGGGGTTTCCCTCTCTTGTTTCTGTGCAATTTAGCTGGGTCTTGCCTTTTGTTATGTAGACAGGCAGATATACCATCATTGGGGCTTGTTGGCTTCCTAATCATTTTCGGGTCCTCCACATAGGATTATACTGTAAATTTTCTATCAGTAGACTGGCACAGTCCTGCACTCCCCCACCATGTCTGCCAGCTGATCTCCACTAAATGTTGCTCCTGGGGACCCTGAGGAATGATGTGCAGAGGGGCTACAGCAGGAAGTGGGATTCAGTAGACATTGGTGTAGAGTTGTTAAGGGTTGTTAAAAGAAATCCCCTTAATTCCTCTTTACCTTGTTTCTCCCTAAAACCCAAAAATCCTTTTCTTTTCCTGTTTTAGGAATTTGGAGTCAATTTCTAATCCCTTTTTGATCCTTAATTCCTTTTTGATCAAAGAAATTTTTGAAGAGACTGGGAGCAGGAAGAGTCATTCTGCAAATTTTCAGAATTTCACTCTGTAGATGGTCAGAAGCATGAAATGTTTTTCCAAAGCAGCACCCTGAGGTGTATAACATAAAATAACTGCAAGGGCTGAAGTTACCAAAGGGCACCTTGATTTCTCTTTGAAACAAAAGTGAAATCCTGTCCTCAAAAGAGAACAAAGAGAATAAGAAGAATCAATGATTGTATCAAAAAAAGGGAATTTTAGAAGAAGAAAAAAGTTCCCCACTCATAAAACCCTATTTCAGTATCAATCCAATCTTCCATTAATGGTGAACATTTTTAACCATAAGAATTTATTTTTCCCCTCTTATCAAACAAATTTTAAATTCTAAGTAGAAAGATTAAGCACAATCGACTAGAAGACAAGAAAGGGGGAAGTTAATATTAAGAAGGCATTTTACATTAGGATGAACTAGCTTACCTTCTGAATGCTATGTAAAAATTAGCTGCCATTCAATTCAGATTTAATAAAGTAAGGTGTCAAATGAGACACTGCTTTGTTTGGATATTTAAGAACTAGTTAGTTCATCTGAGAATTATCAGTAGTGACATGGGGAGCAGAGCCTGGCTCTATTAATAATGCTGCCAAGAACAATGTATAGATACACAAATAAAAGGGCAGCAATAGATCCCAGAAGGAAAACATATTTTAGAGTAAGGGTTTCTGAGCTGAGCTGTATACTTGATATAGGAAAGTCTGCTGACAAAGACAATTACATTTCTAACCAATTTGATGTGTTCTTTAAAAAAATCCTGGCTCTTAATTCCAGATGATCTAACAACACATTATTGTTTACTTTCTCAGAAGTGCCTTGAAGATGTAACCTAAAGAGCAACAATATTTCTTTTTTATTGGAAGACATTCAAAGATCACTAAAGAGACACGTGCAGTCTGAGATCTAAGACAACTCAATAGCAACTTGAACTCATTCTAAACATCCATTGTTAATTAAACTAATTTTACAGCTGTCATGGTCCCCATACCTTTTCTTCCTCGCCTTTACTTTGCAATGAAACCTAGTTGAGAAAATAGCAAATTACATTCAAGGGATATATGGAATCATGTTGTAGGATTAATTTGGACTTGGGGGGAAAGACTTCTGTAGGAGAGAATGAGCCTCCCCCATCCACTTCTGCTTTCCAAATTATTTGGGAATGTGGCCGTGAGTCTGCAGTTGCCTCCCAGTCCAGTGTAGCGTCCTCTACCAAAGACTTTCCTAAATCCTACCAAGCTTTCCTAAATCTAGGCTGATATGGAGGAGTGGGATGAAAGCTCCACCTCCTTCAGGATCTTATCCAATATCCATCCTTGAAATGTTTCCTTTCCCCTCCAACTGTCCTGCCTCACAGTGTGAGAACTGCAACTGTTAAGCTCGAGACCCATGGAAGTACAACAGGCTGACACAGTGTAAACACTTTCCTATGAAGGCTGGGACACATGCACACAGTTGCATCTTTGCAAAGGACAACATTGTCAGTGCTCCATTCACACTTTAATCTGGAGTAAGGTTGTATATGGACCAAGTCTTGATTATTTTACTCTAACAGTGATGAAATTGAGCAGAGAGACCTTTCTGCAGTGAGGCAGTAGTGAATGACCATGGCCAAGGTTCTCTTAGCGCCATGTCCCCTTGAGGTTTGTCTAGTACTGAGCATTTTTTATCTCTCTTGATGCACCAGGTGAAGACTTTAGTTTAAGTTGTAGTTGTTGTTTTTCCTAATTGTGACTTTGCTGAGCTGCACTCTGGTTCTCTTATGCCTTTTTTTTTTTAAAGCCAAATTGTAATGCATCATTCCTTTCAATCTTAGGCTCCTTTAGTTTTTATTTCCTGTTGACTGTCAATGAACTTACCCCGGTTGCTTGGTTGCTGTGAATTCTTGGGGAAATAACTCCTGCACTAATGAGGCCATATACATAACATCTGGCAATGAGGATCCTCTTCATATGTTTTGTTTTTAAGATTTTAATTGCTCTCTGATATTTTATCTGCTATTGTTTTTATTTATTTACATAGTTAATTATCTGATATTTTAATGTGTGGGAACATTAAAAAGTGCAGGGTAAAGCAGATATTACCATCACAAACACAAAGCTTTTAAAGGAAGTCAAGTCACATGTTCAGTGCCAGATCATCAAATATGTACAATCATCAGCTACAGAGGAATTCTATATAGGCATGTGTGAATCAGCTCAAAATGTATGGAAATCAGATGTAGAGAAATAAAAATCAAGTCTATGGTATCTGATCCTAAGGCTGCAGTCCTGTTAACAGGCCCTCAGGAGAACTTGCTTCTTTGTGTATGAAATTTTATTTCATACCAGTAACTAGGGCTGAATCCACATTACCTCCGCGCGTCCCGGTGTTGCACTAAATGTTCGCTAAACACCCGGAAGTATAGCGTCTTTCAAGCGCGATTTCTGGAGGTAATGTGGATTCAGCCTAGGTCCTCCTGAATCATTGCTTGTTTAAAAGTGTAATTGTTTTGTTTACATTTATAAACTATTTTAAGGCTTAAACTCAGGAAAGCGAATGAATATTTGTGGAAAAGATCAGGTAAAATATGAATATACATCTAAAGTAATTCCATATTCATCCTGCTCGCCTGTGATTAAATACTCTGGAGAAGTGGGCAGCTGTGAATAGGATGCAATTCAACAAAGACAAGTGCACAGTATTACATCTGGGCCACAAAAATGGGAAGCACAAATACTGGATGGGGGATACACTTCTGGGCCGTAGTATAGGTGAAAGGGATCTTGGGGTAAGAGTGGACTGTAAACTAAATATGAGCAGTCAGTGTGATGTGGTGGCAAAAAAGGCTAATTCAATCTTGGGTTGTATCAAAGGGGCCATAGCGTCGAAATCGCAGGAGGTCATAGCCCCTCTCTATACTGCCTTGGTCAGGCCACACCTGGAGTATTGTGTATAGTTCTGGAGGCCTCACTTCAAAAAGGATGTGGCCAAAATCGAGAGGGTGAAGAGGAGAGTGACGAGAATGATCAGGGGTCTGGAGACTGAGCCCTACGAGGTAAGGCTGAGGGCCTTGGGAATGTTCAGTTTGGAGAAGAGGATGTTGAGGGGGGACATGATTGCTCTCTCTAAATATTTGAAAGGCTGTCATTTGGAGGAGGGCAAGGAGCTGTTCCAGTTGGCAGCAGAGGGTAGGACCCGAAGCAATGGGCTTAAATTACATGCACAAAGGTACCGGCTGGATATTAGGAAAAACTTTTTCACGGTCAGAGTAGTTCAAAAGTGGAATCAGCTGCCTAGGGAGGTGGTGAGCTCCCCCTCACTGGCAGTTTTCAAGAAGAGGCTGGATGAATACTTGTCAGAGATGCTTTAGGCTGATCCTGCACTGGGCAGGGGGTTGGACTAGATGGTCTGTATAGCCCCTTCCAACTCTATGATTCTATGACTTGACCTTAGATCAACTTCCTGTAGAATAGTTTTAAGCAGCTGTTATTTAAATTTTTATGCTATGGCAATGTTTGCTGAGGGAAAGCATAGAAAAGAATGACATTCTCTTGAAAAGATACACATTCTCTGGCAGTTGTTAAGAATGTGGCACAATCACATCCCAAGTAACCAAACACCTAACTAGTCCCATAGGTTCACAGTGGAGTAATACTCTTGAACAAGAAGTACTGATAAAATCCTCCCTACTTTTCTAAGCAACAAGAGTTTTGGTGCAGTGCTTCAAGGTTTAGTTTCCTTTGGATGAGAAAGAGCCCTTGAATCATAGCATGCCTCTGTATTATCTGTTTATTTATAAACATACACACATAGCATGGTAGAAGCGGTGATGTGAGACTACCTACCTGCATAAATTCTCAAAAGAGTTTTATCAAGTGTTTCAAATTGTATTGCAAATCTTTTGTGCATGTGGTTTCTTGCAGCTGTCCTCCAGCAGCCACCCAACTCACCTGCCAAAAAAATTAACTTGAGATCCATTGGAGTGGAGTGGAAAGAATACTGGACTAGGATCTGGGAGATGCAGGTTCAAATCCATACTCATAATGAAACTCATTGAAAAAACCTGGGCCAGTCTCTCTTTCTCTCTAACCCAGAGGCCGCCAGCCTTTTGAGCTTGTGGACACATTTGGAGCTCTGACATAGTGAGGTGGGGGCAGCCACAAAATGGCTGACACTAAATGGCTGCCACAGGAGACAGAGCCAGCCACAAAATGGCTTGTACAGCTTACCTTCAGTCACACAGTGAAGATTCTTGCGCTGTGAAGTCAATTAGATAGTCATACTTAAGAAAAATCCAATAGTTAATTAGAGGTCATTCTTAACAAAAGTCCCACCTTGCCACACTTACTTTCTAAAAAGACTTGGGCACCAGAAAAGGTGTGGGAGGGCACAATAGTGCCCATGGGCACTATGTTGGGAACCCCTGCTCTAACCTGCCTCTCATAGTTATTGTGAGGGAATTACCAAGTATGCTGCGTCAACCTCCTTGGATGAAGAGTAAGCGGGAAAAACATGCTTTCCTTGGTTGGGGAAATGATGGGAAGGAAGCTATGTAGATAGGGTCTGTAGCATTCTGCCCTTGCCCATTTTACCTATTTGACTCCAAAATTTGCTTGCACATCCTTGCACTGCCACTGGGATCTGTAGTTTAGTCCAGCTAATGCTGAGCATGCACTAGAATGAGAAATGCCACCAACTGCACAGGCACAGAAACAGCATCGACATGCAAAATATAGTTGATTTGCAACAGTACATGAGCTGCCTATGAAAACACTTGGGATATATACAGGGCTTTTTGTGTGTCAGTACAAGCTGCTACAATGTACCATTACCTCTTTTGGCCAGTTGGGCTTGGGACATCTGTTCTAGGGCTAGGCCAAGCCAATTGAGGAACCACAACCTGGTGCTGAAGCTATGCCCACTGATGATGTCAATGGGTACAACAGTGTACATCTGCTACACTGCCACCTTGTTCTGGCCTACCTGCCTCCTTCTTTGGCAGCCTGATGGCTCTGCATTCACTGGCCTGCTCGCCCTACATTTGCCAGTCTGGTATCTTCCTTTGCTAATCTGCCAGCCTGCCTGTCCTGCTTCTTCATCCCTCTGTCCCCACTCCCCACGATTGGGGAACTGCCACCCAAATGTTGCCAATCACAGGAAGAGAGTATACACATGGAACCACAGAATCATAGAGTTGGAAGGAAACTCAAGAGTCTTCTAGGCCAACCCCTTTCACAATGTAGTAAATTAACAACTACCTCCCTCCACACACACACACAGTGACCCCTGTTCCATGCCCATAAGATAGCAAAACACCTCCAGGATCCCTCGCCAAACTGGCCTGGGGAAAATTGCTTCCTGACCTCAAAGTAGTGATCAGCATTAGCCTGGGTGTGTAAGAAGGGTCCATGGGAACTAAGCACTGATGTAACCCTTCCTGCTCTCCCTCTCATGATCTGCCTAGGCCCACAGAATCAGCATTGCTGTCAGATGACCATCTAGCCTCTGCTTAAAAATCTCCAAAGGAGAGCCCACCACCTCCCAAGAAAGCCTGTTCTACTGAGGGACTGCTCTGTCAAGAAGTTCTTCCTAATGTTTAGCCAAACATTCTTTTGATTTAATTTCAACCCGTTGGTTCTGGTCCAACTTTCTGGGGCAAGAAAAATGATTCCTTCCCATCCTCTGGACATGTTCCAGTTTGTCTATATCCTTCTTAAATTGTGGTGCCCAAAACTGACCACAATACTCTAGAATGAGGTCTAACCAGAGCAGAGTAGAGTGATACCATCACTTCACTTGATCTGGACACTACATTTCTGCTGATACAGCCCCAAATCACATTTGCCTTTTTAGTTACATCACAGTGTTGACTCATGTTCAGTGTATGGTCTGCTAAGACCCCTGGATCCTTTTTGCACATACTACTGCCAAGACAAGTCTCCCCCATCCTATAATTATGCATTTAATTTTTCCTACCTAAATGCAAAACTTTACATTTATCTCTGTTGAAATTTATATTATTTGTTTTAGTCCAGCTTTCCATCCTGTAGAGATCATCCTGAATCTGGATTCTGTCCTCTACCATATTTTCTACCCCAATTTAGTTTCATCTGCAAATTTAATAAGCATTCCCTCTATCCCTTCATCCAAATCATTTATAAAAATTGTTGAACAGAACAGATCCCAAGACCAATCCCTGAGGCACTCCACTTGTCACTCTGTTTCTATGTGTAGGTGCCATGCTCACAAGCCAATCACCATGTGGAAGCAGGCCCATCACATTCGTGCCTGCTCTCCCTCTCTATGCAGGCAGTCAACATGCAGAGGGGTCATCTGTACATAACTCATGAAGTAAGCCATCTGGATTAAAGGAAGCACTACACAACCAAGGCTCACAATGGCAAAATGTAACATATGTACCAGACTGCAATTTCAGGGTTTTTTTTAACCATTCTATCAACAGTCCAGAAGCCTTGTTTCTCAATTTGCTGTCTGTCACAATACTAGAAGCTTTCAGTTTACCCTGACATAAAGCACAATACAGCACCAGTTCTTAGCTTGTTTTCAAGACAATCGTTTCTTCTCTCTTACCAACATATCTTCCTATTCCTTTTTATGTTATTTCCTGAATACCATGGATGGCCAAAAAGACAAAGCAGTGGGTTCTAGATGAAATCAAGCCTGAATTCTCCCTAGAAACTAAAATGATAAAACTGAGGCTATCATACTTTGGTCACATCATGAGAAGACAAGACTCACTGGAAAAGTAAATAATACTAGGAAAAGTAGAAGGCAATAAGAAAAGAGGAAGACCTAAAACAAGATGACTGGACTCAATAAACGAGGCCACATCTGCCAGTTTGCAAGATCTGAGCAAATCTGTTAATGATAGGACATTCTGGAGGTCTTTCATTCATAGGTACCTCATTGGTCAGAGGTGACTTGACAGCATATAACACACACACACACACCAACTGCTTTGCATGTCTAGCATGTTATGTTAAATGTCTTAGAAGTAGAGATGTCATGAACTGCAAGACAAATTAAAGTTCGTCACAAACTGGGCAGGTTCGTGCTTCACGAACCAGCGGTTCATGGAAACCCGTTTTCCACAAGCTTCCACGACCTGGTCTGCCAGTTCATTTGGTTCGTGTAAAAGCCCAGTACCCCTTTCCGTGCCATGCTAAGTGGCACGGAAAGGGGCATTTAAACCCACTGATCAGCTGCTTGTGAAGGAGATCCCCAACAAGCAGCTGATCCAAGCCTGCGGGGGTGAATGCCCCTTTCCATTCCACTGCAAAGCAACACAGAAAGGGTCATTTAAACCCCCAGATCAGCTGCTTGTGGGGGATCTCCCCCACAAGCAGCTGATCCAAGCTGGTGGGGTGGTGAAATGCCCCTTTCCCTGATGCTGGGAAACAGCACAGAAAGGGGTATTTAAACCCTCGGATCAGCTGCTTGTCAGGGATCTCCCCAGCAAGCAGCTGATCCAAGCTGGTGGGGGGAATACCCCTTTCCCTGCCGCTGCAAAGCAGCACAGAAAGAGGCATTTAAACCCCCAGATCAGCTGCTTGGCGGGGATCTTCCTGCCAAGCATCTAATCCAAGCTGGTGTGGGGGGGTGAAATGTCCCTTTCCATGCCGCTTTGCAGCATCACGGAAAGGGGTATTTAAAACCCAGAAACCATGAACTATTAACCAGTTCTCAAACTGGGGCAAGTTCGAGAAAGTTCATGGTTCATGAAACTGGACGAACCATGAACCACACGGTTCGTTTTGTTCCTGGTTCATGTCCACCTCTACTTAGAAGAGTTTCACAGCCTAGTTAAATGTTAACTGATGTTTAACACACCTAAATAAACTATCAGCCTGATTCTGTGCATGTTTACTCTAAAGAGTCCCATTTAATTCAACTGGACTTACACTCTGGACTCTGTTTACTGTTTATAAAAATGTGGCATTAGTAAGATAAAGAAGGGGCCTGTACGTTTTTGCTCCAATCCAACAAGGGCCCACCAGGATCTTGTATCATTTAAGTGGGGCTCTAAGACAGAGATGTTCCACCGGGCATATAGCGGAGGCTAATTTTAGTTCATCATTGCCGAGCCTTCCACAGATTTACCTCTAAAAGGGGTTATGGAGAATCCACTGCTAGCTGCCCTGAAAAGGGGTACAGTATTCTATCTGTCCACTACTACCTCCCCTTTTTGTATGCTGACAGTCAGGAGTGCAGGACTGCCCCATCTTGTAACGGTTTTATTGATTGCTGTTTTTATGCTGTGATTATTGTTTTTATGTTGTATTTTAATCAATGTTGTACCTCACCCTGAGCCTGCTTGCGGGGAGGGTGGGTTAAAAATATAATAAATAATAAATAAATAAAATAAATAAGTGAGATATATCTGCAGGTTCCTTGCTGGATTGAGAACTGAATGTTGAGACTGGATGCACAATTCTATATGCTTTGCAATGCAAGTCAAAACGAGCATCCTCAACTACTCTTCTGGGATAAAACTGCATTGCTGTGTGGCTATATCATGACAGGCGCATTTCACTGTGACATATACATGTACAAACACTGTCATTATATCAATTTTATTAGGCATAAAATGCTGGCAAGTAACCTCCCAGAAAGTGATCTCTGCAGACATCCCTACAAAAGAGATGAATCCACTAATGGGACCATTTCAAAAGATGGCAAAAGGTACTCTTGCAGGAAATGTTGAGCCTTCTCTGTACTTGTACTTGTACATCAGGTTCAGATATAAAAAGGGATGATGATGAATCAATTAAACTCCTGACTACACAACAGAGTTCTTCTATTATTAACGGAGTCTTCCGTGTTCAGAAACTTAAGGCTTCATCAGTAAGACAAAAAAAAATCAAAAACCAAGACCATTCTTCCAGATACCGCTGCACCAGAGTCTCATATCATTATACACTTGCAGCCTATATCCATGCCAGCCTCCCAGGAAGACCAAGGCCATTATCTCATTCCTCAGGGTGTCCAAATTGTCAATTATCTTGTATTTCCTCTAAATTAGCCCTGTGTTGAGAAGTGTCACAAAGGAGGATATATAAGGGGCAAAGAAAGAGCAAAACCAGTGGCAATGCCAAATGGATTAAGGAGAATAAATTGCTAATTTATTTAGCAGTCTGGATCTTGCATGTGAAGATATTTTTGACATACTCTGTAGAACGACTCTGGAGAGATGTGATCAAAATGCAGATCCAAAACTTTTGTCTTGACTGAAGGTTTCATTCTTCCACTTGGTTTCACTACTTCAGCCTACTTCTTGCTGGGAAGATAAACCTATGACTAGGATATAGCAACACAGAGTGGAAGGGGAGGCCTGTATGAGTGAACATTCCTATATATAAAAAAAAATCCCATCACATCTAAAACTATGATATGTGAGAATATTAGGCATGAACATCTGACAACTATGTTCAGCTAATTCTTGGTTGGGCATTTGACCATGTAAACCCCACACTTTCAATATAAAGTAGTACAGCACAGAAACAAGTTTGTCACCTCAATAACTCAGTCTGGTCTTTTGCTTAGTAACCATAAGCATGACTAACAAATCACTTATTATCACCTCACAGAATGACACACAGCTTGAAATATATTTCATTTGAAGTCATATCAGATCTTTTGAAAGTTATGCTTACAGTCCTGGATTTGCCAATGAGTTTCACACTAGCATGTTCATCTGCTGATGCTGCTATTATCAAACAAAGCTAATTCAAAGCTATAATCTTATGTACAGAGAATTAAGATGATCTGATTAGGTCATGAAATACCTAAAGCTTTTGGGTGATCCAGCTTTTGGCTGAGCATTAAAACTGGAATATTTCTGAATAATTGAACATTACTGAACAAAAAAAAAGCTAAATAAAAGCTAAATGGGTTGGATCCAGCCAGCTTTTCCATTAGTCTTCTCCAATTCTCCTCCTTTCCACATCCTTCATGTCACCTGGCCTTTGTCCATGCTGCCCCCATGATTCCCAGCATAGCCATTTCAGGTGATCAAACAGCTGCTGTAGCATAGTGGGTAAGTGGCTGTGTTGCAAGTCAGCACTCTGTTAGTTCAACTTCCACTACTACCATGAATTCTGCAGGTGGCCTTGGATAAGCCACTTAGGATTGCCAGGTCCCCATAGCCTCCCGACGGAAGGTGGGGGACCTCAAACTCACTTTCCTGTGCCCCCTTGTATGCGCACAAAGCATGTGCACGTTCCTCCCCTGCATGATGACGTCACTTCCAGGAAGTGACATCATTGTGCAGGGCAGGAACTGCCCCTAGGAGTGCTCCCATGCTCTGCAGGGGGCCAAATTGGGCCCAATTTGGCCTGAATTCGGACCAGTTCAGGCCATTGCAGAGAGCAGTAGCACTGCTGTGCTCTGCAGCAGCCCAATTCAGGTCCAATTTGTCCCAAATCTGGCCCAAATTGGGCCAGATCAGGCCACTGCAGAGCGCCAGAGCACTGCTGCGCTCAGCAGAGGCCTGATTCGGCTCGAATCTGTGCCACACCACCTGGGAGCCAAGTAAGCAGAGGCAGGGGGTGGATAGTGGGAATGGGGGATCCCCCGCCCCTGGTAGGGGACTGGCAACCCTGAAGCCACTCCCCTTAGCCTAGTTCCTCATCTGTATTGTAGGGATAATAAAAACACTGACTGTGTTCGCTGCTCTGAGTGGCACATCTCAATTCATATATTGCATTGAAACTCAATCCTTATCCATAAAAAATAGCTTTCAAACTATTATCACATGCTAGGGGAAATAGGGTGTTTTAAAACAAATAAAATTGAGATTTTTTATGCTCTAGGAATTTGATGTATGAATGAGATGGAAATTTAACATTAGGAACTATTAGTGCAAAAGTGAGGAACCTTATGAAAGGGAGAAACCTCTGCAGTAAAATAGCCAACATCCATGCCCCATTCAATCTCAGTTCATATATTTGATATTAAGAGAAAACTGATGGTCCAACAACCATGTAACCATCTCCCCAAATATATATTGGGCTGGATCCAATGACTTCTTTCCATTAAGGAAGGAGTTTTGCTGTGGAGGAAGTGCAAGTTTTCCACCATCAGACTAAGGCTCCTCACTTAGCAGAAAGGAGTTGTAGGATGCAAGGCACTGAAAACTAAAGAAAAATGACAAAAAGGTACAAAAGACATACAGCATAATCCTAAACAGTTACTCCTGTCTAAGTCAATTTAAACCAATGGGCTTAGATTGGAGTAACTCTTCTTAGGATTGCACTGATAAAGTGCTATTAGGGTTGATATAGGGGGTGAAATGTCTTTTTCCAAAATATTCTTTTTTAGTTGTAGCAGTTGGTCCCTCTTACTCTCTTTTTCTCTTTCAAGAGAGGAATTCTCTTTGATTTCTCATTAATTTATACTTAATTGGATTGACTGCCACTTCTGCCACAGAAGTTTCCTGGATGACCTTGGACCAGTCATACCAGCTCAGCCTGAAGAACCACACAGGGCTGTTATGAGGATAAAACAAAGGAAAAGAGATTGATATAAGCTACTATGGGGAACGGCAGCAGTGCGGAGGGCAGAAAATATCTCATCCTTTATATAAGCAGGTGTGTGTGTGTGTGTGTGTGTGTGTGTGTGTGTGTGTGTGTGTGTGTGTGTGTGTGTGTGTGTGTGTGTGTGTGTGTGTGTGTGTGTGAAGAACTTCCCTGAGCTATCAGATACAGTGTGGCATAGTGGTTAGAATACATGACTTCTTTGAGATCTAATCATGAAAGAGGAACTCTATATTCATAGCCATGTCAAAAGAACAGACACTCATTTTACATTCCTCAAAACCTTAATTTCACCCTTCTCTATTCTTAGTTATTTATATAATATTCTGATGATGACCTTCCAAATGTTTCCTTAATTTCTGTTCCTTGCTATACTGCAGGAGTTTTATGAGGATGAACAAAGAATTAGTAGCCCATTTCCATTAGTAGTAAATTTCCTTTTTGCCCTTGTAGGAGGACCTTTACTTCATTGTCTGTACTTCTGTGAATCTGATGCATTCATAGAGGTGGGGGAATCTGGACAATTAACATCCATGCTGCTGGTTTCACGGATCATCCACTGCCTAAGAGTCAAATGCTGAGTCCATTCATGCAAAGGAGCTAGAAGGCTAAACATCAAAAAATTATTTTCCACTTTACTACAGTGAAGATTAATGTCATGCCAATCAAACTAGAGAAATTCCACCATCATCTTGTCTATCCCGCAAACAGTACTCCACAGAATGGTGAACTATTGGCCTGCCTCCCCCACTCCAGGATACCTTCTGTGCCAGCCAGGAGAGCAGGAGGGGATCTCTTATCTTGGTGGGGGATCTGGCATCCCTACTGATGTACAAAACAAGCTTAAAGTTGGTTGTCACTTCCAATCGTCCTCATTCCTTATATACTGATATCAAGGCATGCTTATTATTCACACCAATGAGAGAGAACTGCATTGGAGTGTTAACAATTCATTTTCTCTGAATAAAGTTAAAGGTACCATTCACTAGCAGAAAATTTTAGGGACAGAAGACTCTTTATACTGTTGGCAGAAAGTTGGGGACTGAGGCAGAAGGCTGTTGAGTTTTGAAGAGGACATAAGGAAGCTAAAGGACAAGGAGTCTAGAGATAACAGAAGGTATTTTATGCATGTGCCTTAATTATTTAGTATATTTTCATCACACTCTTCTCCAAGGAGCTCAGGCCAGCACGTATAAGTTCTCTCCTTCTTCACTTTATCCTCACAACAACCCTGTTGAATAAGTTAGTCTGAGAGAGAATAACTGGCTGAAAGTCACCTGATAAATTTCACGGAAAATGGAGATTTGAGCCCAGGTTCTCTGGTTTACAGCAGTCTGAATACTCCAGCTTAGACCATGCTTATCAGAGCTTGCATGCTAAGCAGAGTCAGTCACAGTTACTACTTGGATGTGAGACCAACCAAGGAAACCTGGGATTGTTATACAGAGGTAGACAACAGCAAACAGTATGTGCCATACATTCTCTTCATATAATGTCCCACTTGGAGATCTAGTGAAGTCAATAGGGGTAATAACAATTATGGTTGATTAGGGGATATCTGTGGCGATGGTCCAGGTAGCCCACTTCATCAGATCTCAGAAGCTAAGCAGGGTTGGCCTTGGTCAGATGGGAGACCACCAAGGAAGTCCAGGTTGCTACTCAAAGGTAGGCAATGACAAACCATCTCTAAACATCACTTGTCATGAAAACTCTGTGGGATCACCTTAAGTTGCTTTTGACTTGACAGCACACACAGAAGTGTAGCTGGGGAAAGTACCACAAGGTAATATTCCCTCTTCATCCTTCCATGGTTATTCAGCTTTATAGATGGGTTGGATCCAATGAACTATAAACGTAACTAAAGGGAACCAGACTTAGGAGGCAACATTAAAGTGATGCCTTGACCTCTATGTTCTGCTTGTTGGCCCTCTGGGGCAGCTGGTTAGCCACTGTGTGAAACAGGGTGCTGGACTAAGTTGATCAGTAGTCTGATTGAGTAGTGCATATCTTCTGCTCTTTCTGAGTTCACTGAATGAACATTTCCCCCTACAGCCCTGACTCCCCTAAAAAGCTGTTCTGAGGTTCAAAAACCAGAACAAAGTAGAATATGGAATAAAGGGCACCTCAGCTCAAGGGGAAATCAGCGTAATTCACCCTGTTCCCTCTCATGTAAGTGGGGCAAGGGCTTATGCAACAGAATTTCCTCTTCTTGCTGAAGCCCCACATCCCACTTTGCCCCAAGGTCTCCTAACTCCCACATGCAGCATTTCAAGGACAGCAAGAGGCTGCAGTGGATCCATTCAATAAACTCATCCCATTCACAGCTCATTAGACCCAATCCACTATACTCACATTAGCTTGATGCCCATGCTTCGCTAAGGTATTTAACTACTTTAAATCCAGTTATAATATTTATGGGTAAGTAATGTTTTTGGTGGGGGGGGGGAGCAGGTTGAGTTGGTTTTGTAGTATAATAGCATAATAGCATAGTACCCTAGCTTCACAAAAGTGTTTGAATGAAGTGAAGCATGTTGATGCCTAAAACTGATGAAGTGAATTTCAAAATGTAACATTTATTGAAGAGATTTTTAAAAGGAAAAGATTGTAGTGCAAGAAATAAAGTGAAAAATACGTACAAGGGCCTTTAGTATCATCACTGGACCTTCTATCAAAGATTTGCTTGTTTCATCCTGACATTGTAAATCTCCCACGATTTCTGTGTTTCGGTACATTTTTAATTAAACAGTTACTCTATCATATTGTGGTTCTGATGACTCAGAAGGAACATTTGAACATTTTTATAATTTGGTTATTTTTAGAATGGTTTTATGATATGATGTTGTTATTAGATATGACCATATTTAATTCACATTTTAAAGTTTATCTTTAAAATGTGTGTATGACCTTCAGAGGTTTAGGGACAGCATTTGGGTGGGGGCAATCTTATGATATCCTGTCTATTTCAAGGTTCATAATTCAAATTATAAACCTTGTAGATGCTGCCCTAGGCCCCTCAAAGAAAAAGCAGGTAATCTAAATAAAATAAATTCATTAATATGTTACAATGAGATTTGGTTACAATCTTTGGTTACAATGAGATTTTTTTTAAGTAACCGCAACCATCGCCCTTTAAAAATCTTTTGATTTAACCATGAATATTTCCAAGAGTTGAGGTTTGAGCCTTGTCACTACCACTAACCTGTATTAGCACCCCTCTAAACATGACAATCTACATGATTGTTTCATATTTATGGTATTCACAAACATCAACACCATCTTTTTTATCACCTAATTACTCAGCATATCATGAATCACAGCTGAGACCTAGCCTAAGTTTGCAGCAGACTAAGAGCTAAGAGAATGCATAGCTTTGAGTTTCCCAATATTCCCAACAAATGGAGGGACAAGTTATCCTGTTGAGTACTCACTGTGACTAAGGATTACCAGAATGTTGAGACTGAGGAAAGAACTAGATGTTACAGTGACCCCAGGACAACCAGGGGATGCCACACCCATTTTAAATCTGAATGCAAGGACTGTCATGGCACTTTTAAATGGCCTGCATTCAGCTCTAAAATGGTGGTGGAGTCCCCAAGTCATCCCTGGAGATGTTAACCTCTAATTGTGCCCCCAGCAAATGGGTATCAAGGAAATGGGAGAGAGGGTGGGAGGAAATCAGGTCGCTCAAGTCCCTGAGAACTTTGAGAATCCTGGAAGGAATGTTTTTAAAGGGTAAGGTGGGATTTTCAAATTGTTCCTACTCCCTGCAATTTCTTAGAGACCTCAGCTGGGATAACTCTAAACATCACATACATACAATATAAAGATTGCTTATATATACTCTCTTGTCCAATTTCTCCCACATGTGGAAAGAAGAATGTCATTTTGTTCATACTTGCGGGAGAAACAAGCCAGGCAAAATGAACATCTGAAATGTAAAAAACATGGTGAAGTTCAAAAGCAAAGAAAGAAAAGAAAAAACACCCTCAAGCATGGAAATACTTAAGCATCATTAGCTATGTGTCCCCTGTACAGTCACTCTATTCATATAGAAAGAAAAATTTCCATAGTTAAAGTTTCCAACTACTTTCCATAATGACATGTGTTCTAGTTCTTCAAAGCACAGAATTTTACCAAACTTAATGTATTTTGGCTAATACTTTTTATGGCTTAAAAAGTAACCCAAATGAAATACTTTCAGGAGCAATGGCTTTCAGGCAAGATGTTTAAATGGTTTTCCAAATATTAATTAGCTTTTTTGATTTAGACAACAAAGCCTCTCTGCATTAAATATCTAGAAGACACTTTTAGTGTGATACCATGAAGTTGATTTTCACTGATTAATCAAATAAACAGAAAGAAAGACTATTAATCAACTAAAATTAATCATTTGAAAGCCCTATTAATTAGTTTCCTGGCTGAGTGAGCAGTCTTCAATAAGCACGGTTTTTCTTTCTCCACTGTGGAGGATGCAGGATGAGATGACTCTCACAGAATTCTGGGGCAGGACAGGGCTTGTAAAAGGCCATTTAGTAAAATTTCTGCACTGAGGTGAGATCAAATATATGCAAGGATATTTAACAAATTAGCTGACCTCTTCCAAGTAAAAAGCAGCAGAAAGAAAAGAACAACAAATCCAAATTGCTTGAATGGCACAAAATGAGCTTAAGTGCACCAGTTCATTTAGCACAGGAAACTAAACATTGACTGTATTCAGACATCATCATCATCATCATCATCATCATTTATAAAATTTATATTTCATCCTCTTGTAAATGGGCTCAGGGCAGATTACAGCATCTAACTAAATTACAGGTAAAATACAATAAATAAAACAATAAAATCACAAATGTCAATGATTCAAGTTCAGTAGCATCTGGTTACACAGCTCTTCGCTGTCTACCATGAGCCGGTTGTTGGCTTCCTCCAAGGCATCCATGACCAACTTCATTTGACTGCTTTCCACCTGAAGTTTCTGATTGTTGAACTGAAGATCTGCTATGCAGATTAAGTATTGAGATTTCAGGTCATAGTAACAGCTTTATTGAAGACTGGAAGGAGACAGACTGAAGACAGGCTCAACAGGAGCCAACTATATACACACAAGCCATGCCCCTTTTTCAAGCAACAACCAATAGGCACACATAACTAGAATCCTTAGTTTGCATCAACTATATACAAAGTAACTTATTTATAGTACAGTGAGTGGTCTTTATTATACAGCACTGATTGGCTGCTGCCAGCAGGAAACAACTAATACTTATGAAGACTTCAGGAGCCTTAGCTCAGACAGAAGCTAAGTCAATACATAACACCCCTCCCCCCTAAGCTTGGGACACCCCATTCCAATAAAACTTGTTAAGGTATGCTGAGGGATGGTGAGCCCTCTGGGACCTGTCCAATCTTCCTGAATTTGCAGGCCCACTGACTGGTGTCCCAGTGTCTGTGATGGGCTCTGCCCCTTCAGCGGAGGAGCTCCTCTTGCTCATGGAAGCTTCTGCCCTGCTTGATGGTGTAGTCTGGTCTTGGTTGTCCTCAGTTGGAGAGTTCCTGCAGTCCTCGGGTGCCATGGCTGGCTCAGTCCCTGTATCCGTGCTGCAAGGGGAGCTTGAGTTTGGTGAACCTCATCATCGTCTTCTGAGTCACTGTCGAGGCTCTCATGATGGACCTGTTCCGCTCTCTGAGGTAAGGTTGGACTCCACGATTGTTGCACCTCTTTGGTGGATTGCTCAGCTGCTTCCACCATGATAGCCTCTTCATAGGCCATTTTGAAGTTGAGGTTCTTTTTTGCAAAGAGCCATCTCTGTAATTTTTCGTCCTGAAGACCACACACCAATCAATCGCACAGGGCTTCTTCGAGGTAGGCAAATTCACTGAGCCATGCTGACTGTTGCAGCGCCGTGATAAATGTAGCGACTGTTTCTCTCGGAGCCTGGTCACGCTTTTAGAAAGTGTGGCAGCACGTGATTCTGGATGGTTGCAGCACAAAGTGTTCTTTCAGCTTGGCCTTGATTGTCTCAAGCAATGCCTCTTCATGCTCTTCTGGTGCCACTAAAGTGCGGGCAATTTTGAAAGTAGATCGGCCACAGACATTGAGGAATGTAGCCTTCTCACACTCAGCACTGGTGATCTCATTAGCCTTGAAGTGGAACTGAAACCGGGAGATGTACGAGTTCCAGTCTTCAGTGGCTGCATCACATAGCTTGAACTGGCCCCTGGCTGAGGCGACAATTCCTCACCAGCAAGTAATTCAGCATTGAGTGTTATGGGGCTGCCTACCTGCCTGGAGTGATTCAGCTCTCGGTGCCACAGGGCTGCCTACCTGCCTTGAATCCCATCCTCGTCGCCAGTATTTAGTATTGAGATTTCAGCTCACAGTAACAGCTTTATTGAAGACTAGAAGCATTAACTATATACAAAGTAACTTATTTACAGTACAGTGATTGGTCCTTATTATACAGCACTGATTGTCTGCTGCCAGCAGGAAAAAACCAATAGTAATGAAGACTTCAGGAGCCTTAGCTCAGATAGAAGCTAAGTCAATACATAACATGCTACACAATGAACAAGTCAGACATCTCCAAGTCTCCTTTCAACACATCTCCTCCCAGAGCCTCCAAGCTTCCAGAAGTCATGTTCATCTGGACAGGAGTCCTCTTAGCTGCTAGGCCGCTTTCCTCAAGCTTAATCACAGGTTCCTCTAAGTCTGTAATTCCTTCCTTAGCAGATTTCTCTTCCCAGTTGCATTTGCAGTCATCAATCCATTCTTTCATGATGGCATGGTAAGTTTCCAGATCCATGGAGATATCCCTGTGCTCCGGATTAAACATGTTTCATAGATCTTCAAGACTGCCATCTTCCGAGCTTTGGCTGTTTGTATGTCTCAGGAAGTCAACTATTGTGGAAACTATTGTTTGACGGTCTGTCACAACATGATTGCCTCTTGGAGCACTTCACACAGGAACGTGGGGAAGGTCTGAACCACTAGAGATATTGCCCAAGAAGAAGACGTGGTACGAAACGGGAATTGGAGAATCGTGCCTGCACCATCCCGTCAGCAATTTTGCCTCTTGGCATTATATTCACCTAGTGGAAACCAGCGTGTCAGAATTCCATCCCCCTTACGTCCTGGTGCTCTCTGTGATTACAAAACATTTCAGAACTTTTGAAATTCATTGGACAGACAAATATGAATTGATTTTGCATAGCAATATTTACTGATATATTTATTGATATATTTATTGTATTTATTGAATGTATTGTATTGCACTTTTGCACTTTAACACATTCTAAATATATTAATTGAATAGTTTTTGACTGCACTTTATATCCCTACTGTTCTTTAGTCTATCTTCAGAGCTTTGGCTGTTTGTATGTCTCAGGAAGTCAACTATTGTGGAAACAGCCACTTTGCCTCTTCTGTCCACATCGCAGGCGCAGAAGATGGTAGTCAACAAGGCTTCCTCACAGATCAGGATTATATCAGAGTTTTCATCTTCTTTAGTCCCGAGTGACTCCATCCCAAAGACAGTCTTTTTGCCACAGGAGACTGGAACATTGGCTGCACAAACTTCAGGTCGTGGGCAAATGAGATGGGACTTGATGTGAAATAGTCACATTCTTGAGGTAGTCTGCCTTTCAGCTGTGCACTGGGGTTACCAGATAAGTGGCCCAAGGCAGTTTCCCTGCTTCTGAAGGGAGGTGATGAATATCTCTGTCAGACTTCAGCATGGGTGTGGCTGTGCAGAGCGCCAGTGGGCCTGAACTCCTGCACCCAGGCACAGACAGGGACAACACAGGTTCTAGATCTGTGGAAGGACTGGAGGTATACATAACCCTTGCTCCCTCTCTACCACTCGCAGGCCTGCTCAGCCTGTTGAGCTCCCTTCTGCCTCTGCTTTTTGCTTCCAATCCTCATCCTCTTCTCCTCTCTCTCTCCCTCTCTCTTCACTTACGTACTCTCCTAAACTCTTCACTCCTTCACCACTCTCCACCTCTCTACCACCACTCCTTCACAACCCACCCCATCCTCTGGGTGGACTTCCCTTATATCCCTTCACCCATTCCTGGCTCCACCTCCAGCCACACCCCTCAGCACTCTAGCCACAGCCCAGGTTGACCTAGGCAGCCCCACCTGGGGTTGCTCTGCTGGCTGCTCTGGCCAGCCACACCTGTGCCTCCTTTGCTAGCTGCCAGGCTCTCTTTGCTGATTGCCTCAGGCAGTCCCACCTGAGGCTGCCTTGCTCCCAGCCTCACCTGGGCCTTGCTATTCCCTTCCACCCTGCTTGCAGGTTGGGGCATGGCCCTGTGCTGCCTCTGCTGCCTTTCTTCTCCTGCTGATGAGGTTTCTGGCTGGCTGGCTGGCTGGCTGTCCCTGTCTCCTGTGCCTTCTCCCTCTGGTCTGGTCCCCTCCTGCCTGTCCTCACTCTCCCTGCCTGGGCTCTTAGCCTCCCACTGGTGGGTGGTGCTAGCTGGCTTCCACCTGTCCTATCTGAACCTCTGCAGCTTGGGTGCTTCTTTCCCCCCCCCTCTGCTGCCGGCCTCTTCAGGACCTGGGTGACTGTTGAGGCAGTCATGTAGCTGTCTCCCAGCTGCCTCGTATCCCCTCCTCCCAGTAAGTCTGGGCTAAGGCCTTTGCTAAGTTTTTTGCTGATAAAATAGCACGAATATGCTTTGATCTGGATGCTAGCTGTAATACAGATAAGATGGAAGAAATGCTTAATACACCATCTGGCTCACATATGGTCTGCCTTGAACCAGTTACAATAACAGATCTTAACAGGATCCAGACATCTCTGAAAGCCACTACTTGTGCACTGGATCTTTGCTCATCTTGGCTGTTAAAACCAAGTAAGAACCACATAAGTGAACCACTGAGAACTATTGTGTTACCCTATGAGGTCTCCTTGCAAATTGGGGGAAATAGCATGCAAGGAGAGGCCACAAGAGGAGAAGTAATATAAGGATCTTTTTGCCTATGTATATGAGGATCCCTTCCTCTAGAGAACTCTTTTCAATGAAGAAGCATCAAAAAGGGTTTTTTATTTATAAAATAATACAGATCAATGGCATAAAATACAGCAAATATGCACACAGCACACATTGAGCTAACAGTGAGGAAAGTGGGAATAGAAGTTTAAAGGTTGGGTGGTATTTACCAGTTCCAGGAGAGCTTTGAGAGCAAAGAAGATTCCACGGAGGAGCAGCATGGATGGCCGGTGTCTCAGAGAGGGGACTCAGACATAGTCTGAGGGTGTGTGTGTGAGAGATTCCATAACACACACTGAGCTCATGGCAGGACAGTCAGATATACTGTGAAACATGCCCTGAGGTAGAACTGTGAGTCTCTGCCCTAAAACAATGGCTTGATGGTTGTCTCTGGAGATGGGTCAATAGGACTGGGAAAGCTTAATTGTGCCTTCTTGAGAGGAACTAAAGATGTAAAAAGATGATTAATGAGTCCTGATGGCCGTATGAGTTAGTACCCGGTCACTCAGGTAGGGAAATGGGATCAGGAAAAATCAGGTCAATGACCAGATTAACTCAAGAGCTACTGGAGATCCTTTTGTTATTTAGTCCTGCACATCTCTAGGGTGGATGCTGAAGCTAGTCTGACCTCATACTCATATTCCAGTAGTTTTCCATCTTAGCCAGGCAGCCTGTTTGGGCTTAAAGCATATGAGGAGAGGGACATGATATTACATATTCATAAGCCTTCTTAATAATATGAGGACAAGTCTGACCGCTAACAATTATATTTTTTTAATAAGTAAAGATTTTATTTAAAAAGAAAAGATAGAAATGACAGTAGAAAGTGCATAGAAATGTATATAAAATACAAAGCACTACATTTGAGTTGCATTTAAGCTACAACAGAAAAATATATTCAAAATATATAACAGCACAGCTAGATTATATAATAAATCTCTTCCCCCTCCTTAATTGCTTATACCCAAACTTTACTGCTAGTAATTTTTAATCAGTCATCTCTTCTATATTTTATGTCTATAATATGATTATCTTAATTTATCTTAGTTTCAACCTAAGTAATCAAAAAAACTTCTCAATTTTTTCCAAAATTCTGATATTGGTCGATTGTGCACATAGGAAGTTAATTTAGCCATTGATGCATATTCAAACAGTTTATCTATCCACTCAGACATATGAGGGCATGAATCTGTTTTCCGTATACTGTTCTCATGGCTGTCACCATGTACCGGAAAAGGTCTCCCTGTTCTTTTATAACATTATTCAGTAGAATATTTAATAGCATATTTTTGGGTTCAGCTCAAACCTGAGCATGAAAATCTTCTGAGTCTTTTCATGTATTTTTATCCAATATCTTCTTGCTTCCTTGCATATCTACCACATGTGATAAAATGTTGCATCCATACATTGACATTTCCAACACCTTCCACTATAATCCTTACTAATTCTCACAATATCTTTGGATGCAATATACCATCTAAAGAAAATTTTATACCAGATCTCTCTTAACCATTAGCAATCTGTAAATTTAATATCTTTGGTCCATAAATTTTCCCATTGATTCAAGGAGATGGATTCTCCAAAATTTTTCATTCATTTTACCATACAGTTTTTAACTTGTTCCATTTCTGTGTGGTGTTGCAATAGACTTTTATAGATTTTTTCTATTAAATGCTTCTGGTCACCACTTATTAATAATTCAAAATCTGTTTTTCTCTTAATCTGCCGCCTTGTTTGAGGGTTTGTTTTTTGAGCTTAGATACTATCTGATGACACAACAACCATGGAATGTTTTCCCCTTGAGCTTGAATTTCTTACCAAGATTTCACATTACCTTGCTTATCTGTCATAAATTTGTAACTAAACTGATCAATTCTGTTTCTGGTGGTAGCATCACAATCAGCATTTATTGGCGATATCAATGGCAAGATTGGTGGGCTCTATTTCTACACTGAAACTATATTTTAAGCAGTCCTCTTAGTATATACACACTGTCTTGCTTTTCAATGAATATTAGTGATTTCTTGAGCCACAAATAGTTATGAATACCCTCTTTAGCATCAATTATCCCCAATGTAATGTGCCTTCTACTCAGATTTATAATCCAATCAGTTATCCAAATTAATGCCACTGCCTGGCAGTACAATTTAATTTTCAGTACTGCCAATCCTCCTTGGTCTTTTTCATCCTGTAATACTTTAAATCTTACTCTTAGTTTCTTTCCTTTACATATGAAATCATTTATTACTTTCTGCCACTTGTTTAAAAACTTTTGGTCTTTGTGAATTGGGACCATTTGAAACAAATTTCATTTTTGGTAATATTACCAACATATTACCTAAGAATTGTAAATCAGTTGCTAAGCCGGGCCACCTTCCTCTGGTTGCTCAAACAGGCAGTTATCTGTCTGCTAATTAAAAAAAATATGTCCCTAGACAAAAATGACATGGTCAATTATCGCCCAGTCTCTAATCTGCCCTTTCTGGGCAAAGTGATTGAGAGAGCAGTAGCTGACCAACTCTAGTTCTTCTTGGATAATTCCAGTCTGGATTCAGATCAGGTCATGGTACAGAGACAGCACTAGTAGCTTTAGTGGATGATCTCCTTCTGAATATAGACAGGTCATGCCACCTTATTGCTCCTCCTGGATCTATCTGCAGCCTTTAACACAGTAGATCATTCCATCCTGTTGAGGTGTTTAGAAACAGAAGTGGGCATCAAAAGATGTGCCCTGGACGGGTTGAAATAGTTTCTCATGGAACGGACTCAAAGGGTTGCTGTTGGAGATCAGCTATCTCCAGAATGGGAACTAACTTGTGGGGTTCCGCAGGGTGCAATCATATCTCCCATGTTATTCAAACTCTATGTAAAACCTTTAGAACTCATTCGCAGCTATGGAGTTGGATGTCATCAATATGCAGATGACACCCAAATCTATATTTCGCTATTCAGGTTCCCGCAGGATGCAGTAGAAATCTTAGATTGCTGCCTGACAGCCATAGTGAAATGGCTGAAAAATAACAAATTGAAATTGAACTCAGACAAGACTGAAGTGATGCTTGTTGGGAAGTCAGAGATCTTGAAAGGCATTGTACTCCCTACTTTCAATGGAGTTTGTCTGACCCTTGCAGACTCAGTTAAGAGCCTAGGGATTATACTGGATCCAGTGCTACTACTAGAAAACAAGTTGAAGCAGCTTCAAAAAATGCTTTCAATAAACTCACTCTAGCCTGGAAGATGGCTTCTTATTTTGACACAGCCGACCTGGCCACCTGGATCCATGCTATGGTAACATTAAGACTTGACTATTGTAATGAACTATACATAGATCTCCCATCTAAGTTAACTAGGAGACTCCAGTTGGTGCAAAACACTGCAGCTCAGCTGTTATAAGGAGCGACCAGGAGCAGGAGCATCACCCCCATTCTACAGCCCATTGGCTATCTATCAGTTACCATGCTTAGTTCAAGGTATTGGCTATCACTTACAAATCTCTTCATAACCTCTGTCAAACATACCTACGGGACCACCTCTCTCCCTGTTCCTCCATGGCAGCTTCTGAACAGGGTCTCCTGAAGGTGCCACCCTGCACATGGGCAAAATCAACAGCTGTCCATACGTGTGCATTCTCTGTGGTTGCCCCTGCTCTATGGAGGAGATCAGGAGAGCCCCCAATCTCCTGGCTTTCTGCAAACAATGCAAAACTGATTACTCAAAAGGGCTTTTTACTCAGGTAGGAGGGCTATATTATAGGGAAGTGGTTTCAAAGAGATGCTTCACTAACAAGTTAGGGCCATAGACTTACCATTATGTTGCCTTACGTACTATCTATTGCTTTAATAGAGCCAGTTTGGTGTAGTGATTAAGAACACAGGACCCTAATCTGGAGAACCAGGTTTGATTCCTCACTCCTCCACTTGAAGCCAGCTGGGTGACCTTGGGTCAGTCACAGCTTCTAGCTCTCTCAGCCCCATCCATCTCACAGAGTGTTTTGTTGTGGGGATAATAACAATATACTTTGTAAACAGCTCTGAGTGGGTGTTAAGTCATCCTGAAGGGCAGTATATAAATTGAATGTTGTTGTTGTTGTTGTTGCTGTTGTTGTTATTATTATTATTAAGTATGTATTTCTATGTACCACCTGTTGCTTTAAGTATGATCCTACTGGGTAGTTCTATGTTGTCTAATGTCAGTCCTAGAATTGCTTATGCTCTGTTTCAGTATTTCTTCAACTCTGTATTGGATTTTTTCTAATGTTATGTCTTTGTAAACTTGCATTTATTTACCCTATGGCATTGTTTATTGAAATGTCCTTGATATTGACTGTACTAATCTAACACTATGTAATCCACCTTGAGTCTCAGTGAGAAAGGCGAACTATAAATTATATAAATAAAATAAAATAAAAATAAATTATATTGTTTTCTGTCCTTGAAACCCACTCTGTATTCCTTGTTAGCCAGTCTCAATTTCTGTCCAGTAAGAGAAAAAAAATATTTTTTCCTAGATGACATAGATCTGTACATCACTTCCTGGGTATTATTGTATGTCTTGGTCGCCCTGAAAATTTGAACTAGAGCTGTGCTTGAGACCAAATCATTGTAGTATGTCCTATGGGTTTCTGTGTTCTGACTAGGGATTTCTATTGCATTTTAAATGCATTCTAACTGGTTTTAATCTCTGCTAACTCTTGTATGGCCTTTGGCTATGGTTTTTTGATATCTCTTAAACTTTAGGCTTGAATAAAAGATCCTGTGTGGTCCAATAGATATTTTGGCTGAGATCAGGAGAACTGGGTTTCAGACCCCAACCTCTGGAATAGCTTTGGGCAAGGCACATTTCCCGACTCGGTTCCTCATTTATAAAAGCAGAATATTGATGTTGTTCTAATGCACTAAAGCTGTCAAGAAACTGAACAGAATGATTATGTTAGTAGTTTAAACTACTTTGCACACTTGAAAATGCTCCCAAAAAGATAACTAATAATATAAAGCAATCTTCAAACAAATTAGGACTAATTATTTTGAAGTCAATGGGACTCCTTACTTTGAAGTAAGGAGCTTTGGGGTTCAAGTCTTAGTTAGCAGGGTATTGTCTGCCAGTTGCCCCAAATAAATCATTTAAGGATAAGATTGTTACAGCAAAAATAAAACTAGTTTGCAAAGTTTCATTTTTCCATTATGCAATATTATGTCACTAGTGACAACTGTAAACATGCTATTTCTGAACTTTAAAACAAAACATAATGGCAATATACTTCTGAAAGATAATTTAATTTATTGTTAATGGTTTGAATCTTTCCTGAGGGTCAAAGGCATCTTTTACATCAATTTGCAAAAGCAAATTAATGTTTTGGAGAAAATGTAAAAGTCAAGTTGCTTGGGAGTACATTAAATTATATGCTAGTTAATGGTGTTAGAGAGATGGTTTAAAAATAAATTGCCCATAATACCTTTTAATAAAAGAGCTAAATGAATTTTTGTTCTTTGCTAAAAGCAGATGCCTCTTTGGCACTGTTTTGAATCCCATTTGCCATGTATATTTTGATTAATGCTATGCTGGATAATCTGCCCTCCATGGTCTAGGTTCAGTAACCTCACTGTAAAATAATGAGCTTTCAAGAATAAAAAAATATATTCACAATAAAGCCACACACTCTAAAAAGCACTGAACATATTTAAGCACAATGAAAAAATTACGCTTTCACACCTTACATTTGCTCAAAGAGGACGCTTCCATCCTCCATTTTTATTTAGTCATCAGTCTGTGCTCTAAAACTGGACATGCTATCAACCTTTTGTACATGTTTTTGAAAGAATGAAATACCTTTTCTTCCTTGGTATGGCTGCCAGAGAATTCCAGCTAGTCTTATGGGAATGTAAAGCAGCTAGGACGCACCTGGCAGAAGCATTCGCTTAAGTAACATCTTCAAAAAAAGACCTGCTCTTGTATTTAATAAAATATGTAACGCGATTTATCCGAGCTTGTCATAAGAGATGAATTTCAGCCAAATGTAAGGTAATAAATAGTAATACGCTCTGTATATCATTGACTTATCACCCTTGGCATTTTAAAACAAAATTCCTTTGAAGAATTCATTTTATACGTCATAAACTTTCCTATTGTGTTTCCTGTTTTGACTATCTTTGTCTTTGGATTTCTTGAAAGAAGTAGTTACAGAATAAGTAAATGAGGCTATATTGTCAAGAATACTTATGTAGGGTTTTAGTCCCATGATGATCTTGGAAAATGGAAGCTTGCAAGGACAGGAAGGTTCATTTTATGAAATTGAATCCTAGAATAAAAGAGAGGAAGGGAATACGCAAGGTATTTTACAAGGCTTATAGAAAAGTTATTTCCAGATAGGATTGATGTTTGCTTTCATGACACATAAATGCTGTTTGAGGTACAGGGAAATTTATATCTTTTAATCAGTCTTGATGTGAAATGTAAAATTCAAACAAATTCATTGATGCTGTTATTGTACTGAAAGCATTTTTAAAACACAGCTGAAAATCCCCAGTACACCATGACTTCCTTATTATGTTTTCCCTACAGAAGTAATTTTCTATTTGCAACAGCAACGTGCTAGTCTACAATCTATAAAGGTCAGGATGTGAGCCTGTATGGATATTTAGTTGGATTTAATTGAAATAACAATCAAGTGCTAAGCATAGTAGACTCTTACTGAACCTTGGAAACAAAAGTATTTGTTGATCAGGAAGATTTCACAATCCTCGCAAGCAGAATTTTTTTAGAACCACTACATCCTGCACAAAGTGAGTGTTTCAGTAATTTGCAGTGTCTTCTCTGTCTGTCTCTCATTCTGTGCTTCTGGGCAAATGTAAGTGAGGATTTCCACTCAGGAGCAGACAGGGCTTTTTTTCAGCTGGAACTCGGTGGAACGGAGTTCTGGAACCTCTTGAAAATGGTCATATGGCTGGTGGCCCCGCCCCCTGATCTCCTAACAGGAGAAGTTTAAATTGCCCTCCGCACCACTGAGAAGCATGGAGGGCAATCTAGACTTCCCCTCTGTCTGGAGATCAGGGGGCGGGGCTACCAGCCATGTGACCACTTTCTCCGAGGGCAACCCACTGAGTTCCACCACCTCTTTTCCCAGAAAAAAAGCCCTGGGAGCAGATCTACTATGAAACTAATGAAGCTTAAGCTTCAGGGCCCCTAATCTTGGAGGGGCCCTAAAGCAACTTTTTTTTTAATGAGTGAATTTTTCAACAGAATTTATGAAGTTTTTTTAAAAGTGTTTGTTATTAAAACAAGGCTATTTTAGCAACAGTCTCATAAGTCAATGGTTTGAAGTACTTAATATTGACCTTAGAACATGTTCTAATACCTGTTTCATATGACCTCAAAATGTTCCTGTAATTGGTCAAAGTTCAAAATTTTCTCAGGGGCTTGCAGCACCCAAACCTCCACCTGTATGGGCTTGCTGAGCTCACCAGAATCAATTCATAACCTACGTTTTGGCAGCTGGTTCCTTGAATCCTTCATTGGTGCACAACTTAATAGTTCTATAGTTCAGCTCTTAGCCAATCAGAACCATAAAAAGACATCTGAATTCTCGATTCAGGCTGCACTAGTCTCGCTTGTGTATTTTAACACCAAAAATTAGATTTTCGCATCTTTATCCTAATGAGCCCTGGCCCCTCTGATGATCTTCTACCTCTCTAGTAGAGAATGAACCAATACTTTTTTCCGCACATTGATGTTAGGTGGTGTGACCACCTTGTTCTCTGACATTTGGGCTTCGAAGTCCTTGCAAAGGCAGCAAGGCCCTTTGGACCTTATTGGAAGTTGCCCTATTGTTGCTAGTTGAGAAGGGGCCCTCATAACAGTTCAAGCTTCAGGGTCCTGCTTCTACCCCTCATGCTTAGTATGGCAGAAAGGTTTCATTATGGTGCTTTTTCCCCATAGGAGACCATGGGTCAACTGGGACATGTATCTTTAGGGAAAGCCCATACCTCAGTGGTAAAGCAGATATTTTGTATGCAGGACATCTCAGGTACAAACCCAGCACCACAAGTAAATGTATATTTAGCAAATCTGAGAAAAAACTACGTACTGAGACCTTGAAGGGCGACAGTCAGTCAGAATGGCCAAAATGGGCTTGATAGATTAATGGTCTGACTCAATATAAGGAACTTCATCAAACATTTATTCTTTCCCCATAATGTGACATATCCAAGTCCCCTCTTTGTACATTTTCTAGAAGCACAATAATCACAAACGTTATGGCAAAATAATTTATATATATATATATATATATATATATATATATATATATATATATATATATATATATATATATATATAATTATATATATATATATAATTACATATATATAAAGACACATGTCCTGACTGACTCATCAACACTCAGCCCAAACCCCTGGACCTAGAAACGTGAAATTTGGGGAGAATGTTCCTTTTGTTGTGTAGAGGCTCACTAAGAACGGATTTTAAGAAATTTGCCCCCTAAGGGGGTATAAAGGTGTAAAATGTGTTTTCCCATAGGGATACAGCTTCTGGCTGGCAGAGTCCTCTCCCCCGCTCCCGCCACCAACTGCCACTTTTCCCTGAGGTCATTTGCATATGCAGCCTTGATTGGTCATTATCCCAACATTCTAAAGAGTATAACTTGCTATTGGGAGTCACTGAATGTGTCCTGAGGTAAAAGTACACCTCCCAGTCTAGGGTTTCCAATCTCCCTGTGGGGCTTGGCTTTAGTGTGTGTGGCTGGGAGGCTGATAGGTCAGCTGTGGAACTCTGTGTTCTGAGGTAAAAATCAGGAGAGGAAACTGCAGACAGTTGAAGAAAGACAGTACAAGACTCCTAAACAGGGATTTTATAAAAGTCAGTATGGCAACTGAGTTTTTAAATGTTCATGGGGAGATAGTACACAACCTTTCTAGGGGCCATTTCAATATGAACCTTTCACATGAACTTGCCAAAGTGCCCACCACACCACCCTTCCCTCAGTCCAACTCCACCTCACACCTCTTGCAGCCATCACCTCTTACTGCTGAAGAAGCCTTCTGACAGATGTCGTGCAAGATACTCTGATGCTAAAAAGAGTGAGCAACTTAGAGATGTGGCAAGGAAATATGCACATCCTGCTCTTGCGGTGCACCAAGCAGCAGTGGCCAAGTACCAGGAAGATCACCACTAGGTGCACAGAGCGGCAGAGTCTCTCTATGAGCAAAACAATCCTGGAAGAGGAGTAGAGAGGCACTCATTTCCATGGAAGGTCAAGGCTCACTCAAGGATGGCATATGATCCTTCCCTACCTTCAAGCTACCTCTTAACCTCATCCATGCAGAAACACCCCTGGTCAGCATCTCAAAACAAAGCAACATGGCCCAAGTGCTGTGGAATTGTAAGATCATTGTTTGGGATGAGAGCACCATGGTGCTTAAGGGGTGTTTCGAGGCACTTAGCATAATCCTCAAAGGTGTCAGGGGCAATGAGAGAGTGATGGGGGGAGTCACAGTGCTGCTGGCTGGAGACTTCTGGCAGACTCTGCCAGTAGTCCCAAGGAGAACTCAAGCTGACAAGGTTACCATGTATGTCAAGGCATCATATCCGTGGCCCCTCATCAGGAAACTCTCACTAAGAAAGAACATGAGGGTCCACTTGAGAGGCAATGTGTCTGCTGGGGAATTCTCTGAACTCCTTCTAAAAATAGGTGACAGAGCGTATCCCAAGTCCGAAGGAAAGGTGACCATCCCTGCAGGCCTGGGCACAGTAGTGATGACCCTAGCAGACTTAAAGCCACAATATACCCTGTTATCATCAGTATCACGGAGAAGTCCATGGATTGGCTGTGCAAGCATGCCATTCTGACCCCCCAGATCAACAAGGCTGCCTTCATTAATGAACCACAACTTAACTCACTCAAAATGGAGTACAGATCTGTGGACTCAGTGGTGCAAATGGATGATGTGGTCCACTATCCTGTGGAGTTCTTCAGTATGCTCAACCCTCCTGGCTTCCCAGCTCATAAGCTTCTCCTCAAAGTGGGGGCTCCAGTGATGCTGCTCTAGAACCTCAGCCCACCCAAACTCTGCTATGGCACCAGCCTATGAGTGAAAGCCTCCACAAGAACATTATTGAGGCCACATTGTTCACCAGCAGTGATTGGGAGGGGGGAGAGTCAGTGTTCATACCATGTATACCACTCATTGCATCAGAGAACCCCTTCAAATTCAAGAGACTGCAGTTCCCCCTCAAGGCCTGCTTTGCTATGACGATGAACAAGTCCCGGGGCAGACACTGAAGGTGGCAAAAATTGTCGAGGGAGGACTGCTTCTCACATGGGCAGTTCTATGTGGCCTGCTCCAGAGTGAGCTCACCCAGCAGCCTGGTGAACCTAGCACCTGAGGGGGAAACCACCAATGTGGTCTACAAAGAGGTCCTTCAGTAGAAAAAAAAACCCAGTTGTACGTATTTTTTACTTTATTTATTGCACTACAATCTTTTCCTTTTAAAATCTCTTCAATAAATGTTACATTTCAAAATTCACTTCTTCGGTTTTCAGCATCATTATGCTTCGCTTTATTCAAACACCATTTTGAAGCTCGGGTACTATGCTATCATACTCAAAACCAACTCAATCCCCTCCCCCCAACCAAAAAATGTTACATACCAGTAAGTATTATAACTAGATTTAAAGTAGTTACATACTGTAGCGAAGCACGGGTATCAAGCCAGTATATATATATAAGTATTATAACTAGATTTAAAGTAGTTACATACTGTAGCGAAGCACGGGTATCAAGCTAGTATGTGTGTATACACACACACACACACACACACACACACACACACTGCGAGTTTGAGTCTTTATACATGAAGGAGAATGAGATAGTGGTGATGCAGTAGCAGAGACATGAGGTAGTAAAATGGACTGCACTACTGCAGATTGCAAGTGGTGGATTCTAGCTTTGTATGTCCCTTTGCATAAAAATGTCCATGCAGGTAAAAAAAAATTAGCATGCTAGTTTTCTTTTTGCAGAGAAATTTTAATGCAGGGGCCCATCAATTCTCCCCCTTTCACATCAAAAATGATTTTGCCACTGAAATTTTGACTCAGGCATATGTCTGTCATCCCATGTACATAATAAACAAAAGTACATAAATCAGTTATACATGCACATGCATATGTGTACTGTGTTGTTTAGTGGTGAAATCTGGGGGACGCAGGTTTGAATGTCCAGTCAGCAATGGGAGCATGCTGGGTGACCTTTGGCCAGTCACACACAGCCTAATATACCTCACAGGGTTGTTGTGAGGGTAACATGGAGGAAAGGAGAACAATGTAAGCTGTTTTGGATCCCCATTGGGAGAAAGGTAGGATATAAATGAGATAGGTAGACAGACACAGACAGACAGACAGACAGACAGACAGACAGACAGACAGACAGACAAAAGTTTAAACCACTTCTTAGAGGAGATTAATCTCCCAGTGTTACTCCTAGGCTGTTTCCAGACGGCTTACCTGCCTCCAGAACGTTGCGCCATCTTGCAGGGAAAACACAAAATATCGCGTTTTCTCGCGTGAGTTTTGCACGACGTCGCGAGAAAACGCGATATTTCGCGTTTTCCCCGTAAGATGGCGCAACATTCCAGAGGCAGGTAAGCCGTCTGGAAATGGCCGTACTCTGAATTTGAGGGCTTTTAAATATCCATTACAGGTGTTTTACATAAAGTTGTCTAAATATAACATCTAGTCTTGAATATTCAGTTCTTGAAAGGAGTAACTCTAATATTTACAAGTACAGTTCCAGACATAATCCCTTAAATTCCACATAATGTATAATATTATTATGCTTGCATTGTGGAGCTAACACCAATCCATTTCAACTGGCCCTTAGACATACGTTGGAAACTCTCTTGAATTATACAAATCTCTGACTCCCCCCCCACACAAATCAGTTAATGCCTTTCATCATAACCATTAATTGATAGGTCATTCCTTACTCAAAAGGATGCTTATCTTTATTAGTTAGTTCAATTCATTCCTTTTACTTTCTGAGCTACACATCTGTCACAAGCACCAACATATATCTTTGGAATCCAAGTTATTTAAGAAATGGGGTTTAAATGCCCCTTTCTGGCTACTTAGCAGCAGCAGATAAAGGGGCATTTGACAGTTGAAAGGGCCCTTTCCTGCCTTGCAAGTGGCAGGTCCCTTTAAACTATCAGCTGGCAGGCAGCAGGGGGGACCTGCTGCAAGCAGTCCCTGCGGGCCTGCGTGGGCCTGCACAGCAGCGGAGGAAGCTGAAAATGGCCTCAAATGGCCAAAAACGGCCTGAAACAGCCTCAAGTGGCCACAGTGGCGGCCATTTGAGGGACAGGAAGGCCGTTTTCGGCCTCTTCCACTGCCCTGTGGACCCTCGCAGCAGCAGAAGAGACCAAAAACAGTCTCCCCATCCCTCACAGGAGGAGGGGGAGGATGCCGCAGGCCCGCAGGGCGAGGTAAGTATGGGGCTGGGGCTGGGGCTGGGGCTCGGGGGTGAGATAGCGTGGGGCTGGGGTTTGGGCAGTTTAAAGGGCCCTGCCGCTTGCAAGTGGCAGGTCCCTTTAAACTATCAGCTGGCAGGTGGCGAGGGGGGATCCTCCCTGCCGTCTGCCAGCTGATAGTTTAAAAGGACCCGCCGCTTGCAAGTGGCAGGAAAAGTTTAAAGGGGCATTTAAACTGCCCCTTTAATACGACCCTAACGAACCAGTATACCAGTTCGTGGAAGTTCATGGAAACGAGCTTCCACAAACCACCGGTTCGCGAACCACGAACCAACCTGGTTCGTGCATTTTTTGGGGTCGTAATTTGATTCGTGCCCATCTCTAATTATGACTAACTTGTCCCATTAATGTAAGTAATACTAAAGTGTGACATCTTTATTTCAAGGGCATAGTCTTTTTATGCTGTATCACATCTGTTCATGATGCAACTACTAACCCAAGGTCATGAGACTCAGGAGATGCTTTCCCACATAATCTTATACGTAGAGAGAGATTACGTGGGAAAGCATCTCCTGAGTCTCATGACCTTGGGTTAGTAGTTGCATTTGGGGGGAAATGCTTCCGAGATGCCAGAAGTGGTTCTATATCTTCCAGTCCCAAGTCTACTACCACGAACTAGTAATAAGAGAATTCCCCTCAGCTCAATTTGGAGCTGGATCCAAATTGTGAACTTCTTCAGAGGATGACTGGGAAGCATTTAATGCTTAGGCACCTGCGAGAACTGTTTTTGCTTTCTCAATATCAGCAGAAAAGAACAAGAAAATAAAAACCAAGGAGGAAAAGAGATGATGATGATCAAGACTGCACAGCTTTTTTTCCTCTGGTGGTGAGGAACATCTCTGGACTTGCTTACCATTCTTTAGAATGTGTGCTTGGAGCTACACTTCATTAGCAATGCAGGATCTAAAGTGATTTACAGTACAATCGTAAAGAGAGTTACTCCAGTCTAAGCCCATTAATTTCAGTAGGCTTAGACTGGGGTAACTCTGTTTAGGATTGCACAGTTAAACTGAAAGCACAATTGTAGGACTGCCAATTCCAGCTTGAGAAATTTCTGGAGATTTGCATGTGGTGCCTGAGGAGGTTAGAATTTGAGAAGGGGAGAAGAACAGTTGTAATTCCAGGAAAACTCTAGACTCCAGTTTCAAGTTAGTAACACAGGCTGTGCATGTGTAAAATCTTGATCTGCACTCTGAGCTGCAAAAGGGCTTCTTGAGGAAGTGATGTTCAATTTGTAATGTATCCAAACATTTTGAATTATTCAAATTTCAGAGCAGACGATCATGAATTTTGGCGGCATCACCATACAAAACTTGCATGCTCACCTGGGTCAGCCTGACATTATCTTCAGAGAAAATAGTATGTTTGCAAGCTCATACCTAAGGCCAGACAACAGGATTCCCTTAACTCCTCCTTGAAGGTAGAATGGCAAACATCCTCCTTTCTGGCTTGGTGTTGCACATCCTGCTTCTATAGGCCTTCTTTTGCCTTCTTGAAAAGCTAAATATCAAAGCATTAATAAACCCTATGTCTCAACTATTTCTATATAAAATAAATTATAAAATTTAAAGCTGGATCTAATTTTTTAATCATCATGTACTTTAAAATCATGTTCCTATCCTCATAGAACCTTTTCTTTTTAATGATTTATTATACATCTGGAAGCTTTTACATCATAAACTCAGCAACTTTCTGGGTTGTGTTTTTATACAATTGTTGGAGCAACCAATATTATTCAGCAGAGTCCCTTAACTGTTGGGGTGAGTCTAACTTACGTACCTAAAATACTAGGCCATGGAGTAGAAGCAAAGGGTTGGGTCTTGGATGTAAAGAACAACAGCATGGAGCTCTGTTTGTGAACATTACGTTCCAGTCTCCTACTTCCACCTCCTGCAAAAATGGTCATAAGAGTTGGAGCATCCTTAGGAATGGCAAGGGATGTGATGGGGATGGGTCTAAAGAGGGGTGGGAGAGTTATGGAAATCTTTTCCCCTCTCTGGTCCAACAGGAGGTGCTTCTACTCACTGAATGGGGTGTTTGGATCCAACCCACTGTTTTCTGTTTTGACTGATTTATTGAATTTTTTTAAAAAAAAAAACTGACAAAGGTACTTAAAGCATTAGAAAAGCCTCTGGTCAGTGTATACAAGTAAGTAATTTAATTTAATGCTCATTGGATTTTGAAGTTCTCAAGCTGAGAAATCTTGCATTCTAGATGAACAAGCAATCTATATGGCTCGTAGAGACATCATGGAAAAGCTTTGCAATATCTGCTAACGATACGGACTAACAAAAGAATTCTAGCATCTGAGCACATTGCTTTTAGTTCTATATGTCTATTTATTTATTTCAGGAGAACCCACTCCCAAGCCAATTTGCACTTTGCAAAGTGAGTATATATGCAGTTTCCCCCAATCCCATCATTGCCTCACATTTCCCATACACTGGAAGGAGTGCTGCTTTGAGGCTCAAGTACTGAAATTAACTCAGCGCATGTTTCACATGACCCATAAATACTCCTTCCTTTTTTACTTCAAAAAGTTGCCATGAATGGAACACAGCTAACATAATGCAGACAAGGAAAAAGTGAATGACTAAAGCCCTTGTTTGTTTGTTCAGCTGGGAATGGTGTTGAAATAATGTAATGAAGGGGCTCAAGCCTCTGCCTTTCACTATTTGAAGAGGTTCCACCAGGCTGTTTCAGTGCCACTCCTGGCAGAATGAACCAGGAATAGTTAATGAACCCTCAAAAGATACACCTTTTTAATTGGATGAAGTATATTAGCTCTGCTGATGTGACAACAGTATTTTTGTGATGCTTTTTTACCTTGAAATAAGGTTAACAAATGAAAAATTGTAGCTAGATTTCCACAAACACACACACACAGCAGCCTAAACCTATTCTTACGCACCTATCAAACTCTGGTGACAAAATGACAAAGGTGATTCTGTATGATGTACTAAAGTGTTTTTGGAAATGAACTGTTTTTTATTTTACACTGACATCATAGGTACACAAATGTTAAAGACTTGGGTCCAGTGATGTGCAAGTGGAAACATAAAAAGACATAGCACAGTTCTGCTGTCACAAGATATTGCACAATATCTAGCACTTTTCTCTCTGTACATTACAGTGTCCAGAAACCGGTTACACGAGATCTCATGCAAGCAGAAATTCAAGTGGGAAGGCAATAACTCTGATTTAGCACAAGTGACTGCTATGATCTTTTTCATGCATTGTACCCCGTGACGCAGAGTGGTAAGCTGCAGTACTGCAGTCCAAGCTCTGCTCATGACCTGAGTTCAATCCTGGCAGAAGCTGGGTTCAGGTAGCCGGCTCAAGGTTGACTCAGCCTTCTATCCTTCTGAGGTTGGTAAAATGAGTACCCAGTTTCCTAGCGGTAAAGTGTAGATGACTGGGGAAGGCAATGGCAAACCACCCTGTAACAAAAAGTCTGCCAAGAAAACGTCATTATGCAACATCCCTCTATGGGTCAGTATGGCTCGGTGCTTGCACAGGGGACTACCTTTACCTACCTACACTTGCACAAGTGCTCGAGTGGAAGTGGAAATTTTGCACCAGATTCAACACTTAGATTTCACTGGAGAAAATGCTATTCATCTGTGATACAGGCTGTGTTAGCTAATAAGTGAATTTTATAGCCAGGAAGATGGCACACCCAGCTGCATATGAAACATGCTTAGGCTGGGTGCCACTTTTGCCTCACTGCACGGATGGAGAGACAGCCTTACGTTCCTGGGCATCCAGGCTTTGGGAGGTGGGGCCTGGCCCTGTAAAGGGCAGCTCCACCTCTGTAGGGCTCAGTCAGCTTTGAAAGCTCGGCCCACCCACCACACCCTATGGCAGTACAGGATTAGCTGGTTGCTGGTTACCAGGGCCAGGTAGGAATTTTTTCTCCTTTTCCCAAATTGGCACAGGGAAGAGGTGTTTTTCGCCTCCCTTGTACTGTTTTGTAGGTGTGGTATTTGGAGTGGTGGAACTGTAACCTAGGTCCCTGGCAGGTTAGATTTGGGTAGACAGAGCGGGCCGGTGAGCACCCAGTGGCACCTCCCCATTGGTGGGGAATAGGGGTCTGTCAGGGATTGGCTGGTGGGCTGTACGGCTGCCAGCTGAGAGGGCAGACTGCCTGTGGGACCCCCTGTACAAGTCCTTCCCTCGGGCTTCACAGCTGGGGTGTATGGAGCTTTAAGGGGGGAACCATTCGCCTGGCCGGCCCGGTTACAGACATTCACATGGATGGCTCGCACCTGGGGCAGGGGGTGCTCGCCCAAGCAGGTCGAGGAGTTGGTCCAATTGACCCCTTGTCTTGACCTGTAGTACCGCTAGTTATACCCTTGCCGTTATTAAGTTTAATGTTGGTCAATAAATGGCCCAAATTTATACCCAAACCTTGTGTCTGTCTCTTCATTCTGAATGGGGGGGGGGGCAAAAGGAACATACTCGCATTAGATAAATGTGGATAAGTCTGAAGACCATGCTGTTGTACTTGGGATTACAAAAATAGGATCAATGATCTTCCATGATAAGAAGACACAATGCCTCAAAATATAGAACATAATCATGATGGAATACAACTGTTTTAATGGGCATCCATTGCCACCCTCATGAATGGTCAAAAATTCAAGACATTGTCAAACTGAAAACTTCATGATTTATTTTCCTCCCACTCCATGCTTTTTCTGCCAGAAAAACCACTGATACACACCACCAGCCACTAAACAGTACCCACAATGTATTTTGTGTGTCAGTTCTTTGTGTCTCAGAGTTTGCTGAATACATAAGGTGGTGAGAATTTACAGCTATCCAGTATCTGGGGAGTGAAAGTAATCTGAGGATGACTACAGATACATTAAATGATTGCAGAACATGCATGACCCAAAAACTGGACCAGGGGTGTGCTTTTTTTGTACAAGACAAGAAAAATATGCATGTTGCCCACTTCAGACAAAATGATAACCATGCATAGGACACTTTGTATAAGACAGGAGTACCAGAAACATAGCCCCTGAAAGGGGTTAGAGTAAGGAAAAAGGAGAACACTATCTGAATAAAGACTGGAAAAACCATACTCCCTGAGGATTGATGACAAGATGCCCTGCTGACAGGAGACACCTCCCAAAGACCAGGGCTCATTTCGAGGGGGAACGCACAGGATAGCAGTTCTGGCAGTTCCCCAAAGAGGTCACATGTCAGGTGGCCCCACCCACCTGACTCTTGGCCATATTGGCCCCATTTCAGCCTGGATTGGGGCCAAAACTGCCTGGATTGGGCCTCTGACAGGTGGTGGATCACTCTCCCACTCATCAGTGGCCTGATCCTGACCATTTTGGGCCCCTTTTCAGCCATTTTCAGCCCCCTATTTGCCATTTTGTGCCCAATTTCGGCCCTGAATGGCCAGAATTGGGTCCAAAACAGCCAGAATAGGTGATGTCAGGGGGTGTGGCATATGCAAATCAGTTATACTAAAGACACCCGGTGATAGCAAGAGGCGTGGCATATGCTAATGAGTTATACTAATGAGTTATGCTAATGAGTTCCTCCCGCTCTTTTTCTACGAAATGACCCCTGCCAAAGACTAAATTATCTGTTCCTTGCGTTACACTTGGTAAGGTTCATTTACTGATCTTCTCTATCTCTACCTCCCCCTTATCCCAGGACTTACCTAATAAGTTTTCATTTACTAAGCTACTAAGTTCAGTTCCTTTTTTGTGACATTGCAATTCTATCTCATCATTCAGTACACGGGGGGCGGGGGGAGATCTACTTTCATGTGATTCTTTTATATACATTTTCTTCATTCAGAACTGCAGGCCTTTCTTTCATGAAATGCTGAATCTAGCGCAATTGCACAAATGAAAAATCTCATGTGCATAGTAAATTCCTCCAATTTGCCAAAAGGAAGGTTTGGTTTGAGATGAGATCATGAAATAGCTGTGTTCTGAGATCATGGCACAGTCAGCTTCTTTTTTGCTAAAAGCAACACGCAGGCTTAATTATCTCTGTGTATGGGAGCAATGGAGTGTCATGTCTGAGCCACATATCAGCCATGCCAATATCAACGCTGTTGTCTGCAATGCTAATTCTAATGCCAACCTGTTGTCCTGAACCAATATTTCATGCTGTAACTTGCTATAACTGGAGCAAACGTGTGTTAAGAAGAAGGATTTTTCCACGTATCACTATTCCTGTCAATCTTGCTCTTACTGATTAGATGCTTACCTTGCTTCTGAGTAAGCCTATGGACATATATGTGGAAATGATTTGATTTCTGAATAAAACCATTTAACCAAGAGCCTGGAATTCTTGTTGCAATGGTATAGGGGTCTGTCTGCCATATCCTGTCATCCATAGCCTGATACCGAGCAGAAGTGCATATAAAAATGTGGCAATAATGAAAAATAAAAGGATGGACAGGACAATGGCCAGGTGAGCCAGCCTGGTGTAGTGGTTAAAGTATTAGAGTAGAATCTGACAGGTTCAAATCCACCTTCTGTTACAAAGCTCACTGGCTGACCTTGAGCCAATCAGTATCTCTCAGCCTAACCTGCCACATAGAGTTGTAGAGAGGGTTCAGTGGGAAGTGGAAGAAAACTTATGCTATCCTGAGCTCTTTGGAAGAAAGGCAAGATAAAATATATTAAATAAATAAAATTATAGAACATAAAAATTATTTGCATTAATTTTATCCAGATAAATCCAGGAAATGGAACAAAATTGTGACAAATCCTGGGATGAAGGGCAAGAAACATTTAATACCTCATGGGAATAGCAGCAGCAGGTGGTAGTCAGACCAGCCATGGTGCACACAGCTCCAGACCTCCGAGCATTCTCAACAAACCTATTGATGCCTTTCACAACAATGGCTAAATCCCTCCCCACCCCCCCAGCACCCCATTTTGTACCCAAAGAAATTGGAGAACGCCCAATGGGATTTTAGATTTTTTTTCCTTTGTACAACAGATCTTCATGTCACATGTCATACTGCTTTTATAACTGAAGAGGCTTTTCTACAGCAACTTGTAATATGGCATGAAAATCCTGGTGTTCAAAGACGACAGTCAAGAATTCTACAGGTATCTACAGTGGCCCTTTGGATCTTAGTCAATGAATCTATCATGTAATAAATGTATGTTTTATCAATTTATTGTATGAAATCCAAATGCCCTCTCAAAATAGCTCTTCTTTATATTTTACTTCCCTTCCCATTACTCAAATAGCAACATTTCATTGAAATATGTTTTCCTCCATCATGTGGTTGTAGGAGTATCAAGCACCTTCTGGACAGCATCTGTGGCATAATTATAGATTACATTTCCTCTCCCATCCTCCACCCCCAGTGCTTGCACCATTTGTGAATTTCTTTTAATGTCTTGGGTAGCTGGACACTACCCTGTGCAGAGGAAGTGCCAGAGCACTCAGGCAATGTTTTTTAAAAAAAAAAAAAAAAGACAAGCAATGCTATCACTAGGATCACTCTGATACTGCCCTAACATTTCGAGAATCTCTATTAATTTTTTTAAAAAACAAGATGTAACGTGCATCAGTTTTCAACGGAATATCAAATAATCTAATAGTTGTACTTTCAGTTCTCCCAACTATTATCAGTGTGCAAAAAGCCTCTCTGGTGCCTGAAATGCACAACATGCTGGGTTGATATCTACAACTTTTCTTCACAGGTCTGGATTTTCAAAAATTACCTATATAACTGTTGATTCTTAACAAAATACTAGATTGGGGAGGAGATGTTGTTTAATTCGATTCATTCCGATGTCTCTTGGACGCAACACAAGTACTATTCCTGTTGCAGAAAGGGCATATTGGTTTTTTGGGGTGGGTGGGGGGGATCCACCCAGTACCTGGACTACTTGACTTTAAAAGTTGTGCAGGAAGCAGTCCTCTTCAGCAAGAAGAAAAGGGCACAATTTTTCTGCTGGGTGAATTAGTACAGGAAAAGTCTTTGTTACTTGAAAAAAAGTAATTTCATTCTAATACTACTTACAATATTAAACTGCATTAAGGCATAAACTCCTTTCTTTTAAATGGTTAAGATCCTAGCACTGTATTTTTAAAGACTTACCAGTGACCTCTTTTACTCAAACTGAGCACAAATTAAGTTATGTTAAACTCTTCCTACAGAAGATTTACAAGGACGAGATAACCGAACTGGCAGATGTTCTTTGATTCATTCATTTGGAGGGAAGGGCATTGGAAATGGCTTTGGCACAGAATGACATTTGGAATAATGGCCTGCGATTCTGTTGGCACTTTTAGTGTTAAGCAAGTGATCTAAAAGGTAAAGTGGATTCACAGTGAGAGTCAGCACCAGTGCACAGGTCGCCCGTAAAAATAGAAGATTCCATTATTCTTCAGGCTCCCTAGAGGGGGCAAGGTCTCTAGCATCATTACCAGGACTAAATCTGACTTTTCTACCTCCCCTAATTTCCTCCTCGTAATTATAGGTCAAGCACTCTTTTGTAAATTATAAAACCTTTGTTCTTATCAAAAATGAATAGTAGAGGGAGGAAAAAATGAGGAAAATGTGTGAGCATGTGTGTGCGTGTGTGTCTTAGAGAAAAAAATTTCAATTAGAAAACCAAGCTAATTTGGTATGACCAAAGACTGTCAGGCATACTGACAGTGCTCTATTATGCAGTCATTTGGGCTCTTTCAAATTAGTTATGTTAATGTCCTGTGAGTGAATGTAACACTTGGATGGGACAAGATTTCTACAATTAATTTCTGCAGTCAGTGGAGAGACAAGCAAATTTATTTTCCCCCTCTCTGGGAATTGGTAGTGGAGGGTGTGAGGTAGAGAGAGTGCATTTAGGAACAGAGTACAAGCTAAACACAAGCCCTAAATAAAGCAGAAACAATGGGAGCCAATGCCTCCTCATTCATTCAATTGACAATGTTTTGCAGCTTAAACCTGTTTTATTAATTATGTTTGACATTTCCTTAATTAGTTTCATTTACACCAAATCAATCCCTACTGCTGGATGGCATCATTTATCATTTTGAAAAATTTGCATACTGAGTGCTGACTTTTTCTACTTAATTATACATTAAAAGTGTCAAGCGTGCTTGCTGCCTGGCATTATCTGCGCCAGAAAGGTTTGTGGCTGGACTGTGATGGTATTAATCATTAAGAGCCTCCAAGTGCTTCTGGGTAATATCTGGGGAGTAAGAACGGCTCTCATTTTAACGCTAAAGAGCAGACGTGCTTTTGTAAAATGACCCAGAGCAAAAACAAAATAAATGACCTAAAACATCCGGTCTACTGTAATGCTTTGCTCTTTCAACAGAAATATGCTCTGGGAGAAAAAAAATGTTTACTGTTAACTATTAGCCTCCTGTGCGTTAAACTTGCAGAGACAATTTCACAGAATAGTGAGGTGGTTGCGAGCAGAAAAGTGTGGCATTTCAGTTAAGTATAAATTGATGATGTTCTAACAGGCCAATCAAAGTGTGTGTGTGTGTGTGCGTGTGTGTGTGTGTGTGTGCGCACGTGCGTGCATGCGTGCGTGTGTGCATTACTGTATTTTGAAGATTTGCCATTAACTTCCCTTCACTTATAACCCCACCCCAAAGGAAAATACTACAGTACTTATTACCGCTGTCCTGATTTTCGATTGGTTTTTATGTTGACTATGAAAGAATAATCTGTCATTTTTGTGCCTGTAAGCAAATGAATCCTGTCACATTTCCCAGGCAGCCAGGAAACAAAGCATTCCAAGCACGAGGTCATTTCTGACTGTGAGAGAAATGAATGGAAGCAAGGCAGAGTATAATGTATTCCAAACCTAGTCGATTCTGAAGTATTTACACCCTGGTACAGAGATTTAATGGGAAAATGCAGTGGCAGTGTTGACAATTCGCAGGTGCACTTCCACTCTCAGAATGCCAGTAAAAGCAGCTGTGTTTGAACAACTTCAGCCAGCGAGCAGCAGTTTCGATCACAGTTGGACTTTCCCAAGATGCCCAGAACTATTTCTGCCACTTAGCTCCACCACTAATATTTTGCTTCAGGGAAAATTTCTTAAAATATATATACTGAGAGATTTAGAAACACAAAAGCCGCCTGAATACAATAGGAGTGGGGCCTGGGAGCTGCTGGGAAAAAAGTCATCTTTGGTAGGGCTGAAACCTGTACAGCTACTATCAGCTAAGGTAATGCTGAGTCACAGCCAAATAAGCAGCAATCCCAAATATTCTCTTTTCTCCACAATGATCATTTATCAAATACAAACCGAATGCCTTTATGACATTCCAATTCAGATACTTCTTTGTCTCCTCAGGCTTCAACTAAGGAAGGGTGTATGTTACATACATGTCTCTGGGTTCATTTGCCATGCTGACAATCCAAAAGAAATGTTTGTTGCCATACCAGTAAGTATGGGCTCTCTCTTCTCTTTGTCTGTACATAGTGATTTCCTGCCTTCAGTTTTCCTTAATCCAGCAGATGACCTGGATGTTCTCACTTGCTGCATGTGTCACTTATGTCCTAATTGCAGTACCTGGCACATGATCAGTTCCTTTCACAGTATGCAGGCACTTCATGTTTCTTTCAAAGCATGTCCACAAAATACATCATATTGTGTGTGCAGCCTCAGGCTTGCAATCAACTACACAGGGCAATATGAGAGCCAGTGTTGTCTAGTGGTTAGAGTGTTGAACTAAGATCTGGGACATCCAGGTCCCACTCTGCCATGGAAACTGGGTGACCTTGGGCAGGTCACACTCTCTCAGCTTATCTTACCTCACAGGTTGTTGTGAGGATCAAATGGAAGAGAGGAGAATGATGTAAGCTGCTTTGAGTCCCCATTGGGGAGAAAAGCAGGGTATAAATGGAGTAAGTAAGTAAGTAAATGGGAAACATAAATATTTCTCAATGTCACTGGCTCCCACCTTGCTCCAAATCCACAAACAGCATTTCCTTGATATTTTTCACAGAATATTCCACTACAACTGAGGGTCAAACAAGACATGACAGCATCCATTGGTCAGACCCGTGGACACCACTGACATTTTAAAGCCTTAATGAGATGATATAAAAATGCCTTGGGATGAGAGGAGGTGCTCTTGTGTGTCCCCCCCCCCTTGCCCATGCACCTTCTCAAGTACTGAAACAGCTTCCAGGCGGTGCAGCCATTTCAGTACTTGAAAAGGCACGGGGTGGGGATAGGGAATGCCTCATCCCACCATGCTGCAGGCCTGATCCCCCTTATGCCATTTTTAAATTGCCTCATTAAAATTGTAGCAACATCCACATGTTGGACTTGGATATGCCATCATGCCTAGTTTGGTCCTGAGTATGGATTGAATGCCTACAAAAAATAAAGTTGCAATAGACACAGCATACTAGTACGCACACAGTGCAATCCTATGCGGAGTTATTCCAGTCTAAGCTCACTGATTTCAGTAAGGTTAGACTGGAGTAACTTTGCATAGGATTGTACTGTCAGTGGTACAACTATTTTTCATAAATGTAACTTCTTACTCCTTCAGCACTTGATGTTCAGAACATTCTACAAAATTTACTACAACACTAGCGCTAAGCCAAAAAAGAACACAATCCGCAAACATTTCAACCTCTATTGAATTCTCAGCAATATTCACATCCTTTACCAAAAAAAAAAAAATCCGTTGTCTCAATCCAGTTACACACAACTTTGTTAGCTGGAGAACAACACAGGGATGGTGTGCATCTCTTTGAAAGTAAAGCAATGTAGATGGATGATAAATTGTTCAGTCACTCTGCTTTTCTTTCAGTGGGATGCCTCCTTGAATGTGACTCTAAATATGCATTCCTAGCCACATTCCATGAACTATTTACATGTAACTATGGGAGGGTAACTAAAGCTGGATTGGGAAAAAGTCTTGGTGCACAATGCCGGCAGACAACGTATCTGCACAGCGAGACAAGGAGCATTGAACAAATTATCTTAGCAGCAGGGACACATTCGTTCTTCCCTTCCCCACCCCCCCAACAGAGGACAATGTGAAGGACTCTGTTTGCCCACCATGGATCAATCCTATAGGCAAATCTGATTAGCTGTGGGATACCAGGGAGAAAGGGTGGAGTCATATGAGGTAGCAGCCCCTTGGGAAGCGGGGGGTGGTTCAGCTGGTGGAGTGAAGGTCACTTGCAGGGAATTTTCTATTTTGGAAATTGTAATCCGCAAGGTTCACAACCTTTTCTACAATGTCTGTTTACAGTGCCATCCAAAGGAGAGTTACACACTCCAGTCCTAAATCTGTTGAAGTCAGTAGGCTTAGAAGGGTGGCACTTTGTCAAGAATGGCACTGTTAATCTCATTAGGTTTAATTCCAAGCATTCTGATTGAGCTGTCATCAGTTAAGGTGTCATTCAGGTTGACAGTAACTTAATAAGAGAAATAAAACTACTAAAACAAGAGTTTTTTCCCCCCTTGGCATCGCATCAGTTATGCCTACCTTCACATTAGAACCCAAACTTGCTGTGTTTAATATTCAACTTCATTTTCGAATGCTTCTCTATTAACATAATGTATGCCATTTTGCAAGCCTGGTCAGAGATTCTGTAACTAAATAATTTTCAAGTTTCCTTCATACCAAATGTATTATATGCAGTGTGAAATTATTTCTCCACGCTGCCCTGTTCAGAACAGAGGAGCAAGACACAATATATTTTATAACATTCCTAAGTGTTGTCTAGAATTCAGAAAATATTGCATGTATCTGTATGGCTAGTCTTAAATTAGTGTTTAAGTATATAGGTTAGCTTGCACTATTACGGATAATGATCAAATTCACCAGCACTGGAAAAAAGTTTACTTTCATTTAGCAGTATATGCTGGTAAAATTATATGCGTAAGTGTTTGTTACGGGTTGGGTCCAAATATTCTTAAGTGGAACAGAGTTTATAGATGGGATCCTGGCTTCCCGTTCTTCCTCCAGCCTGCTGAGCCTCCCTGCAAAAGTTCTTAAGTAATGTAGAACAATTTATTCCTGAATCCTGAGTAAAACCCTGACCTTGAACAGCAACTTTGTGCGGCAGTAGGAATGGAGAATCAGCAGAAATTCAAACACGCAAACACAAACACTCTATTCACCAAATAATTTACACAAGGGATTATGAATGTGTGTGTGGGGGGGGGGAGTATTCCTCTTTTCCACTGCAGATGTCCTACAGTATATCACTCTGTGTCTCAGGAACCCACAATTTTCACAAGACTTTTTAGAATATGCAGAGGTCTAGACAAAGTAGTAAAGGCTGACATGGATCCTTTCCATGAGTTCTGCTCTGCTTGCAAAGATATGGATACAAACCAATATGTTCTACAGGCTGGTCCCTAACATGACCAAGATCAAGACCAGGACATGACCAAGAATCAATTTTTTTTTTGTAAAAAAAAAAAAAAGCGCTCTGTCAAGTTCTTGCATGCACTGGCCATTCCTGTCATTTGACTCACCATTCCACAAATCTATATTCTATTCCAGCCCTAGACAACCCGAACTTCCTGTGTTTAATATTCAAGTTCATTTTTAATGCTTGCACACTGACAAATTATATGCCATTTTGCAAGCCTGGTCAGAAAATCTGTAGTAAAAGTGAAAAAAGATCCCTAGATAATCAAGTATTGGGTCAAATATAATCATCACTTCTGATTTATATAATGTGATCAGACTACCTAAACCTTTGGCAATCTGAGAAGTAACATTAATATTTATCTCTAGTTTGATCAGGCATATTCTCAATTAGACCAGGCAAGTCCAGAATAGCCTAACTTTTTGAGATGATTTGATTTTTCTAAGTAGAATATTCAGAAGATTCAATAACCAGGAAAAATGTCTAATAATACATGTATCAGCATCTGCTCTTCAAACTTTTGATGTCTGGAGATGTTTAAGCATCTTTTTAAAAATACCACGTTACCTCTTGCCACCAGACTCCACTGATTTCATATAAATTAATTTTACCAATGAATGAACCTTTCCATAAAGGAACACAGGATGATTAAGATGTGTCCTGTTGGATGTCTGTCTGTACAATTTGTACAGGCAGTGGAATCAGCTGCCTAGGGAGGTGGTGAGCTCCCCCTCACTGGCAGTTTTCAAGAAGAGGCTGGATGAATACTTGTCAGAGATGCTTTAGGCTGATCCTGCACTGGGCAGGGGGTTGGACTAGATGGTCTGTATAGCCCCTTCCAACTCTATGATTCTATGATTCTACTGCTATAATAGAGGAACACCATATCTATCACAGATGTATCAGAGGGAAATTCATTAGGTGTGTATGTAGCAACAGTTTGGGAAAACTTTACCCATTTAATTTCTGTCTGATCATATCCCCCAAGCCTAATGTTGAGCGGAAAGACCAACAGCATGAAGCCTTTATTTTAAACAGGCATAATATATGTGCGTGTACAATGTGTTACCTGTTTACATAGTATGGAATTTACAATGAGGTTTAATGTATAGGGTTTTACCCTACCACGCTCCATCTATCTATGTGTGGAGTTTTCTCCCAAGCAAGGATGTTTCCAGCAGAGGAAGAGCCTTTTGTGCTAGAGGAACAGCCTCTTTTATCAGAGGAGGACACCTTGAGTCACAGGACAGATTCACACATAGTTAAGTGTTGAGGCCCACCCCAGGTGTTCTTAAAAGCGGCTTAACTCTTCTCTTAAACAGTGATTTTTGACTAAAATATCAACCCAATGGTATTAGCTGACTATTGAAGTTTTCCTTTCATTAATCAGTGTGGGAAACTTGTCAATGCAAATTTTAAGCACCTGAACCCCAACCTACTTCTTAAAAAAAACAACCTTTATTTCTGGAGATGCTGCTGTTTTCCTACTTGTATCTGAAGAAGGGAGCTTTAACTATCAAAAACTTATACCTTGAAAATCTTGTCAGTCTTTAAGGTGCTACTGGACTTGAACGGCTACCCACCTGAAACTATCAGGTTTTTATGTTACAGAAAAGAGGGATGGTGGTGGATATGGCTTTCTAATGGTATGTAGTAGTTTCTAGTTATTAAACTGTACTTTAAAAAATATAACCAACTGATTATTTAAAAGACCAATAAAATTCTATAGTCAGATTACAAAATGTATTTATTTAGATATGGATATATAGGATATTAGACTTACAGGGATACCAAAACTCTGCAGGGTTGGGGGGTCTATTAAAATGATCTGCTGCAGGAGCCAGATGGATCTGAATGGCTTTCTAATGGCTCTAGGAAATTTCCCTGTTCTGGTTGGTGCTCTATCAAGACCCTGATTTACCTCTGGAATGGGAAAATGATCCAGACAGTTGACATGATTGCTCTCAGGGGCCCTCTCTCACGTGTTAGATCCCAAGTAGCCTCTTGGTTTACTGAGGGGCTGCGGGTGATAAAAAGACAAGGGGGACAGAGTGATTGTGGACGAAGACTCAGGATGAATTGGATAAGACATGGCCAAAAGCTTATTTTAAAGCACACTCCATGGTGGTGAAAGAAGCAAAGAAACAACACATTTCTGCCACCACTGTGTCTGCACAGAGTCAGCCAACAGAGGCCTGTTGGGATCTGGCCTGTGCTCTGCCAGAGGCAAGGGTTCTTCAGAGGATTTGGAAGGTCAAGGAAACAGGCAGTCCACAGTATAGCAATCCCTTAACACAAGGGAAACAAAACAGCAATTTTTTATGTATTGCCAGGGAGCTCTATTCAGCAACCAGCTCACACCTGAGCTACTTTAGTGCAGGCTCCCCAGATCTCTGCCTCCTGCTGTTATATACTGGGCTTCTGTTTACCAGACCCAGTTTCCAGGATCAGCAACGAGGGTTGCTGTTCCCCTTGTGAGGGCGGGGAATCGGCCACTCCCACCCTCCACTCCCCTGGCTGGCGGGGTGGGGGGGAAGCAGGGGAACAAGCCTCTTGAGTGCAATCCTGGGGCAGTACGACAATGTCACTCCCAAGAGTGGTGTCATTGCACAGCCCCAGGAGTGCTCCCACACCTCACATGGGCCCAGTTGGGTCCCCAAACAGGCCACCCACTTGGAGTCCAAATCACCCCCATGTGAAGAAAAGAGAACAGGTAAGTGCCAGGTCTCCCCCACCCCCCCTGCCACTGCTGGATGGGCAAAGGAGCCTGGCAATCCTATCACCAACATCGGGCAACCTGTTAGGTCATGTCTGCCTGGAGCTATTGTCAGCACCTGGCACTCCAGCAGCCCCTTTATCCCTTTCTTGGAAGGTTACAGAAGGAGGTAATTCTGCAACTAATTGCAGTTGTGGATATCTAGTGCTAGTATGCTTGAAGCCAGAACAGAATCACCTGACAACACCATTCCCTACTCCTCATTGAGGGTTCTTCCGCAGGAGGAAGTAGAGGCTCAGTAGCCCACTAGGACTGTTTTGCTCAGCATCCATTCCAATTTGGACTCTATACTAGCAATGACAGGGTAACGTAGTGCCAGCGTGCCAGTTTGTTCAGTTGTTTGCTATACTTTTCAGTTTAGTCAGTCTGAGGATGTCAACAGTCTCCTTGGAGATTTGAGGCCTACCACTTTGCATATGACCCTTGCCCTTCCCAGCAACTTAAATCTGCTGGGGTAGTGGTGAATAACTGGATCTGAAGTAGTCAATGCCTCCTTGAGAGAGGAGGTTATGGTTGCTAGGTCCCCTTACCATCCTGGTGGGAAGATGGGTACTTGGTATCCCTCATGCAACCAAAGTGTGTGCACTCCCTTGCCTGCGCGATGATGTCACTTCATGATGGCACTTCTTTGTGGTTTCAGAGAACCTAAATCTGGTGGGAAAGATAAGGAATTTAAAAAGGGTTTGTTTTAAAATTTTAAAATATTATTGTAAAGCTCTACACTGAATATGAATTTGTAACTGAAATCTGCCAAACATGTTACCTCTTGTTTATATCAATATCCAATCGCTTTTCTTTCTTTTTTTCTTTATGTCTGTGGTGTGTGTGTGACTTGTTCATTGTCTAGCTCTACCCATTCTTTCTCTTGGTACTTTTTAAATTGTCAGGTCCTGCAAAAGGTAATGGTAAAGGTAGTCCCCTGTGCAAGCACTGAGTCATTACTGACCCATGGGGGGACGTCACATCATGATGTTTTCTTGGCAGACTTTTGTTACAGGGTGGTTTGCCATTACCTTCCCCAGTCATCTACACTTTACCCCCAGGAAACTGGGTACTTATTTTACTGACCTTGGAAGAATGGAAGGCCGGCTACGTGAACCTGGCTTCCGCCGGGATCGACCTCAGGTCATGAGCAGAGCTTGGACTGCAGTACTGCAGCTTACCACTCTGCAACGCTTACTGAAAGTTAAACCTGCCTGAAACTATCTACATTATAATGAACTGGTCTGCTGTGTGAGCAAAATCTTTATAGCAAACCACAAGGTTTAAATCATATGCATAATAGAAATTCAGTATCACTTCATATGAGTACAAGCAATGCGAGCTGCATATCATGGACTCCCACAAATTGCCCTACGAAAAGAACAATTGCAATAAGAAGTCAGTTTTCGAGGTAGTTAGTAAATGTATTATTGAGCTGTAAGTGAATCCCTTTAGGAGGAAAAAAATGCTTAGGAACGAACACGTACGTTAAAGCAGATAGTAACAGTGATCATATTCAATATTGCCTGCAAAATATATAACTTTTAGAGCATGTCAACTGGATTCAGTTGTGTGAGGTAAAACTGTGAAAGATCTTCAATTGTTGATTCCAGAACTATGTGAAATAGCAGTCCAGGTTCACAGGTATCCTTGACCTGCTCTCTCTCTTGAATTGTTATCATTCAGCTGAAAATAGTACCTCATATTTTATATCCATATATAAAAATAGAAACTAGATCATTCATGGAATAATAAAAAAAACCCCAAGGAATCCATTCAAACCAATGAAAAGCAGATATGGAGACAGTACGTAAACTGAACCAGTTAAGTCAAAATTCATTATATCAAAATTCAAACTTCATGGCAAATATTTCAGATTGGTTTTACACATACAAGTTTTGTAAGTAATTATGTGAGAAGCTGTGTTAATCCTAGGGCTAAGTAAATATATGTCTATTGTTACATGTTACCCCCACCCCGAGATGTGAAACACCAATATATGTATTAAACTAGGTTTTATTAATGGCTGATCTCCATCATCAAATCTTCCACTCTAACCAGCAGCCTACTGGCTGCTAGCAGTTCTGCACAAATGTAACCTGGGCCGATTCCAGACGGGCACAAATAGAGCGAGTGCTTTCGCTTTTTCAGCGACCTCACTCGTACAAACCTGCAATTTCCCGTCCCGGCTTACCTGCGGTCCATGGCGCTCAGTTGCGCTCTATAAGCGGACGGTGTGAATGCGGTATTGCAGGTTTGCACACTTCTGGACGCTTCGTCGCCGTGGAGAGGCCCTCCCCTTTCCCTCCTTCCTTTGCCGGCCAGCTGGCAACAATATTCCCTTAATTTTTTTTAAAACCAGGCGCCATTTGCGCAGTCGCACATTTGCGCACATCGAACTGCGCAAATGTGCACAAATGCACAAACGCATAAAAGCGCACAAAAGTCAATGTTGCATATTCACATACTTGCACATTTGCGCATTTGTGCAAAACACGTAAAAAAAATTTAAAAAAAAACCGAAATGCGAACCAATGAAGGCCCCCGACGTCAACTGTGATGGGGAGGAAACAACCAATCCCGGGTACCTCAGTTGGCCGTGCGAACATCCGGAAGCGGGACGGCACGGCACGCTGCGAGACAAAGCGGATGGAGATGAAAGTGAACACGTGGCCGGTAAGTGATTATTTCCGCAGAAAAACCGCAATTTCTGGCCATCTGGAATCGGCCCTGGCTTCAAAATCACCCATTGTTACCACATTACGTTTGAAAGAATGCATGGGCACAACAGCAATTCTGGCTGAAAGACAGCCATGAACAAAGTTACTGTTAGTTACCACTGGGAGGATTTAGGCGGCAGGTACAGGTGCACCGGTGTGCCATGTCACTTCTGGTAAAAAAAAAATGGAAGTGATGTCATGATGACATTGAGGCCAATGCTTTGGGATTTGCCAACACTTTATGATTTGACTTGTCACTCCCAATGTCATTAAGTCACTTCTCCTTTTTTTGCTAGAAATGACATCATGCATTGGAACAATGCTAGTGTGGTGCTGATATGCCCCCTTTCCCCTCCACTGAAATTTGAAATGTCAGCAGGGAAGAGGAGAAATTGTTGAGTGGGGAGGGTGCTTTGTGGATGTCATTACCTGGAGACCATTACCATACAACTGCAAATGTTTATCTTTCTTCTGGAAAAAACAATAAAACCAATGTCAATACATTGTAATTTCTGTCATTTTATGGTGTGTGTGCCCCCCCTCAATATTTGAGGTACCTGAAGGTCTTCTTAGGTCTTAGTCCTTCCATGTACAGCAGAGTTTTAAAGTCCTCCCCCCAACTAAATCTCAATGCACTGAAGCCAGTGATGTACAATGGTTAGAGGGTCGGACTGAGACCTGGAAGAATCAGGTTCGAATCCCCATTCTAACATGGAAGCTTGCTGGGTGACCTTGGGGCAGTCATACCCTCTGAGCCAAACCTAACTCACAGGAGATAAAATGGAGTAGAGGAGAATTATATAAGCTGTGCCCCCACTGAGGAGAAAAGTGAGGCATAAATCAAACAGCCAGTCAGTCAATAGGAGGCCATGCTCACAGGTCTATTCATCTGGGAAACACATTGTCATATAATACAAGGGACTTTAATCAGGCCTCAGAAGTCCTATTGCATGTGTCATACTTTCTTAGATCCAGGCCTCGACAGGTGTTGTTGACTCCAAATTTGTAGGCTTGGCTGTTTAAAAAGAAAATAACTAGCCCAGCCTACAAACTGAGAGCAAATATATATAAAGGCCTAGATCCAAGATTTTAAAAAGAACATAAAGTATGATAATATAAAAATTCTTCCTATGTTTACTTTTAATTTTCTTTCATTCAAGAACTAGATTCTAGTGGGGCAGGTATTTGTGCATATTTGGCTTACCTGCCACTACTGGCAGCTGTTCACTGGCTATGACATTCACCTACCTGGCACCACAGATGGTCACAGCAAAAGAAAAGGGGGTGGGGAATGGTGTTTGAACTGAAATTGACATTGCATTTGGGTGACACTCTAGGAATTCCCCCGAATCTCTGAGGGTTTTACCATAAATATTGAGAAGGGGGTTCCTAGTGCACTGACTGGAAGTGATGTCACTTCCAAGGTTGGAATCAGTCCTGCTCCCTGAAAATCTTCTGGGAGTTGTAGGAGCAGGCTACCCTAGGCCCCATATCTATAAAAGACTGCTGGACTGGGTTCACTGTCTTAATCCAGTAAAGCATATCCAAGAGTTTGCTGACTGTTTGCTAGAGATGCTTAAAAACATCCCACATAAGTGTAGCACTTCCTTTTTGCTTGCTAGTTTGCCCCCTTCCGATGATGTTCTGGTCAATGCTAAATGTTTCTCCTAACTTTTCTCAATTATCAATTGTTAATTCATCATTTTCATAACATTTATTAATCAGTTACATGGATTCATACCAAACTGATGTTCCGAGATATATCAGTACAGTTCATTTAACATTGCACCCTATATGGTATTGAATTTAGTCATCATCATAATCACTTTAACGGCAGTAAAATTCAATTAATTTGTATATATTTAGCAATTAATTGCAGAATTGTTATGCGTAGTTATCCAGAGCTTAAAGAATTATTCTTATTGGGTCAGTTAACTTTCAAGTCTCAATCATTCAGTTCAGTAACCTGAGCATAGCATATCGTAATCAGTTCATCATCTTTTCCCAAAGAGAGAAGAAAGTTTAAACCTTAATTCATCTACCAAGACAAAATAAATAAATTAATCTATCAGTCTTGTTTTGGGTATTGTCATTGTGTGCCTTTTTGGTTTTCCTATTTTTGCATTATATTTTTTTTGAAATCACTAATTGCTGTTTTTGTGTCCAAAATTCTGAACCATAATTGGTGGGTGTGCCAGGGCCTCTGAGAGGAATTTTATGAGGCGGTGCAAAAAAATTTCAGGGCCCCTTTCCTGCTCCATTAACCATCATTTTTTAATCCATAATGGTTTTAAGCATAAGGTCAAAAAAGGTTAAAAAAAACTCAGGCTTTGTATTTACTTAAAAATGAGCTTTCCTTGCCTTTTTTGTGAAAAATTTCTAATGACAGCATCAAAATTAATTGATCTGGCAATGTTTGATTCAATATTCAGCCAGACCAGATCCACAAGACATTCCTGAGATTCAGGGAGGGGCTCCCCACAAATTTAGGAGGACTTGGGCATCCATGGGGACCCCCCTAGCAACACCCCTTGGCTGGGCCAAACCTAGGAAAAGGTGGGAGTTGGCCAGTGGTTATAGTGGTAGCTCAGTGATCTCCTGCTGTATCCTGTTTTTAAAATTGTCTTTTAGGATAGTCACTTTAAGATCTACAAATATACATACCACGTGTATAGGACAAACTAACGTTCACAAATTTAACACTAAAAAAGGCAACAGAGAAAAGCCTGTAGGGGAACATTTTTTAAGTTTTCCTGGACATTAATTTTCAAGAGTCTTGATTCTGCCTTATTCTTAAGGGTGACTTAGTACTGAAATTTACTAAATTGTGGCATCACAGATGCCTTCATTTGGTAAATGCATGGTTGAAGTTTGAACAAGGGAGAATATAAAACAGTTGCTGTGCACTCGATTTCTGAGCAATGTACAGAGTTCAGAGCAGTTGCAATCCTTCTCATTTCAAACTGATATCCTATAAGTGAGTACAAACACATTTTGAGGCAATTCAGAACAGGGCTAGTCATGATGACGACTCCAAAGAAAACTGACAGTTATACTACCTAGGATTTTATATACCTTGCTTTCTTAGCACAGTGCTTAAAAACTCCACCTTAAAAACACAGACATTCAGAACACGTTATTAACAAGATCACATAATTAATTTTATGGGAAATGACTGCATTCCTGTGCATAGTTAATTTCTGCTCTTTAGGTTCAACTTGCAAAACACATTTGGCTTCAACAAATCTTCAGACAGCTGAAATACAACTTTAACTTTTAATTTACAATGCCAACTGTTTATTTGCATTTTAAAAATTACAATAAAATCAAATATTCTCCTTATCCCCTATTACCCCTTCTACTCCCACAAAAATCTTCTCCTGCACTTCCTCAAAAGCAGAAGCCAGACACCACGGAGACCCTGAGCCAGCAGGAGTAGCCACAGCCTCCATCTGCTTGAAGAAGACACAAAATATCTATCTATTGAAAGAATCCCCAAATTCTATAGCAATACATTGCTGTAGTTTTGTAAGTGCTACTTAACTGGGTTTTTTTTTTCAATTTCTTCTCTAGGCATTAGCTAGTTGGTTACCCCTTTGAAACTGTGCCACACCATTTTAGGTACCAGAAAAATGGAGAGTATGAACATGTACAGAGTGCACATTCCTTGCCAATGTTCTCTCCAGGCTGCACACAGGGTAAAAGGAAATTTTAAAAAGGCCTCTGATCTGCACCCCTCCCCCAATCCTGTTCATGCAGATGGGGTTTCTCATTGCTTCAGAAAGACAGCACTCAATTTTAGGAATTGTCCTTTTCTGCAATAGATACCACCTCTCCATTTAAACATGGAATGGAAATTGAAAGAGGAGCTTAGGAGTGGCTGAAGCAGCCCCCTCCCCACATTATCACGAAAAAAACTAACTGTTCTTCCATACCCAGAAAAAAACCCTCAAAAAATAGAAAAACGCAGAAACAAACAAACAAACAAAGCTATTTCAACAAGGAAACATAGAGCTTACCCTTTCCCAGTTTTCCATTTCCAAAGAACAATGTAATTATAATGTTCTGAAAAGTAAAATAAAATACTTACTTTTTCCCTATTAAAAGGAACAGAAACTGGTCTTTAACAGAGTAGCATTGATTGCAGAGAAAATGTGATACTGTCTGGTGTGAGTGTGAAAGTTTTAGTTTTAGAAAAGAAGTAAGAGATCTTTATTATAGGAACTCCATACTTTGATAGGAAAGTGGAGAGATAGATTCCTATCTACCAATTTGTTTCTGAGGAGGAAGTCCTGAGATTAGCAATCTACACATCAAAGAAGCTGTGGGGAATGGCTGTTAAAAAGTAAGGGAGAACCCTTGGGACTAGAAACTCTACTGTCCTCTCCCCAGACTCACCCCACCCCCATTTTCCTGTGCAGAAATAGCTCTGAGTTATTCCCCATTTTTGCTGCTCCACATGGAGAATTCTGTGTATGTGCAGCAGCAATTGGGGAAATAATTCCCTGGTGCTGTTTTTACACAGAAAAAATGGCTTGAGGGGAGGTACGAGCCCTATCTCCCCCCACAGCATCATTCTGAGCCCAAACAGTTTTTAAACAACCATTCCCTATAGCTGCTGTGTGGCTGTGGGGAATCCTGACCCAACTTTTTTTAAAAAACCTGTATGTTTAGTTTGGCCCTAAGTAGCAGTGGGTAATTTGAATGTGAAGGAATTTAAAATGGGAGATTGCAATTATTTTAAAAATATTGTTGCAAAGATGTAGAATAATATAACTGAAACAATGGAACCCAGACCCAACTCTTTAAAACATCCATGTCTGCTTTGACACTTAGCAAACCAATTCTGTGACTGAAAAGGGCACTTAGAGAGTTTACCTTCCCCTGCATTTTAAGGAGCCCAGATTTCCTATCGTCAGTGTAGGAGGCACTGGAAATCCTTGTACTGCTCACCTTCATATATACATTTGGCTTTATATGAAATAAGATATAGAGAATGTAATACATTACAAGGGATGTGTTAGAGGAAGTAGTCCCATGTCAATAGTCCCCTGACAAATAAATATGAGTTGTTATTTCGGAATTTGAGATTTATGACTTCAGATTACAGTCTGCAGGGGCCAAAAGGGAGGGGGGGGAGTGTGATGGCTGCTTTCTTCACAATGACTAACGCTGGAATGTGCAGGCCAGTTTCAAGAGCTCTCTTTGTTCCATGCATCAGATTTCCATCTGACTGCTCCAACATCTATGAAGATTGTGATTTTACCCTTAATCTCTTTCTTAAAATGTGTTCCACCTATCTTTCTATCCGCTTGTGCCTTGTCAGAAAGTCCTTTGCCTAATAAAGATATCCTCGGAAGTCTCAGGGGCACCTTTCATGAGTGGGAATAAGTACTAGAGAAGCAGACATCCTACTAACTCATAGAAGATACAGTTGAGATATTCATGATGAGCATCCCTGGCAAATGTTGCAAGTAGATGCCTCATATGAGTAGCATTTTGCACAAACTGGCAGGAAGAGTCCCTGGAACAGATTTAAAATATAAGAAGGGAAATTATTTATTCAAACCCCACCTTTCTCTCTAATGGGAACCCAAGCAGCTTAAACATTGGTCTCCCCTCCTCCATTTTATCCTTGCTGCAACAACTCTGTGAAATAGGTTAAGGTGAGAGAAAGTGAATGGTCCAAGGCCAGCAGCTTCCGTGGTGGAATGGGGATTTAAACCTGGGTCATTCAGATCCTAACCTGACACTCTAATCACTGCATCAAACCAACAGAGCTGGATATAAATTAGATACAAGTATAAAAGATACAAATAGGGGAAAGTAGTTGGCCTCTCCTGTTAGCAAGGGCTTTCAATACTTATGGTTTGTTTTTAAATGAACAACTAACTAGATGTCATCCAATAAGCACTATTTTTTGAGGGTGATACATATCCAACAAAATACCAGCTAATCTATATTTTGCATTTATATATTGTGTTCTCTATGGCCTCTTTAGATCTGTACATGTTCAAAACAGGAATTATCTCCACACTCTCTCTCTGCCTGTTTACCAATCTACCCTACAACGAATTGAATTTGCTTTGATAGTTCACAGTCTTAAATTTGCAGTGACCTACTTGCAGGAATGCCACCACTATGTGGAAATCCTAGGAATAATTTGTCAGCAGGAAATCACAACCATTCTTCAATTGTTTCATCGTGATTTTGAAAGGGGATGCAGCTTCCAAGACCAAGCCTGCAAGCCTTTGCCCTCCTAGTGGTGCATCCCAGGGGAAATTATGGTAATATTCAAATTCTACTGATGCTCAAAGGCATTCCTCCAGTTGAAGAAATTAAGAGTCAGATGTAGAGGATGTTTTTCTGTTTAGAGGAATGCCTGCTTGTATGAAGGCTTGTATGAAGTGTGAATAGACTTCAAGTGGTGACTATTTTGAAGCCAGGAACTTCAAAGCAGATCACTGACTTCCAGTAGGATAATCACGTAATGCAAGAGTGGATAGGTGAAATTATTGCTGCTCTGCAGTCATCAAACTAGACATCCTTTCTTTTAAGAGAGCAAGCAGAGCCATTCCTTCAGTGTTCTACAGTTCAACAAGAGTGACAAAAGTCAACAAGATGTTTGCTGAAATGCACAGCAGAGTAGAACAGCACAGAAAGTTAGTATTTGCTCAGTTTGTAACCCTAACCACCACTCATTTACAAGGGGAAATCCCAACTTCTAAAAACAAATCACAAATTGTGAACAAAGAGTACTATTCAGTCCAGTATAAGGAGGACCAATCTGTCGCCCCAACCAAGGAAATCTCTTAAACTGGAGGGTTAGACACTATATATGTCCACATGTCCCCCTGTGGGCCTGCAGCAAATGAATTAAACAAATTGATTTAGTTCTTCAGTGTTTTTTTTAAAGAACTCAATTCTTTCTCATCATTCTTCCTTGAAAATAATTTGGCCAAAATATGTATAAACCCTGGAGGCATTTAAATATATTTATTTATTTAGATATTTATACTGTTTTTTTCTCCCAGTGGGGTTAGGGTTAGAGTTGGGGACCCAAAGTGTCTTACATCATAATTTGTTCTTATTCCATTTTATCTTAATAACAACAACCCTGTAAAATAGGTTAGGCTCAGTGACTGGCCCAAGGTCACCCAGTGAGCTTACACAGCAGAGCTGAGATTTGAACCTGGGCCTCCCAGATTCAATAGTCTAACCACTACATTTGTTTTAAGCAGCCTCCCTTGAGTTTTCTAGAAATTTAAAACACCTCTTAAGAGAGTGATTTTTTGGCATTTACATGTGAGCAGCCATCCTAAGCAGGTCTATTCAGAAGTCCCATTTTATTGATTGGGGCCAACTCCCAGGAAAGTTCTTTCAGGATTGCATCCTTAGGTTCCTCCATAGATGGCTTTCACGATATAAAAAATTGCATCTTGATACAACTTGTTATTGTTTTGCATATCTGCAGGACTGTGTTTGATGGGAAATGATCCATTGCCAGTGAGGACTGCTGTGCCCTTACAGAAGAAAAATATCTTATGTTTAAAACAGACATTCATCGACTTTAACAAATCTATAAAAACCTTTTAAAATTCTAATCATTGGGCTTCTCACCACAATGGACAGTTATTTATGGGAAAGCAATGGTATTAACTGTTCATCTTGTATCACACTCAACTTTCAAAATAATCTATATGCTTGACACATCTTAATTAAGAGGCAGAAAACAACCAGAAATGCTACAATGGCATTCACTGGTCAACTCTATGAAGTATCATGTATGGTTTCCAAGATTCCTTGAGTTGTGCAATGTTGTCACGCGTTTCTACATCCAACAAAATAAGCATGCTCAAGATGGTATGGCAATGCAGTAGCATGGGGCAATATTGTGCTGACAAATGCACATTGTCATCTGATGTGATGTAGCTGGCAGTGGGCAAAGTCATTAAGCCAGATTGGCCATAAAATGGCTTCAGTACAAATAAACTGACTTTCTTCATTCCTGGATTGCAGTGCCCAGTCCAACTTTCCAGCTCTAGATTCCTGTGTCAATAGAGAGCGTATAGGCTTGCAACCAATATAGGTAATATTTTCTCATGTCAATCTTTCTTTTGCAGATATGTGGTGGGACTTATTGGCAAACAGGCAGAGGAAGTCTGGGATCTGGATCTGCTTTAAAAAATCTACTTTGAAATCTTGGTGTCAAAGAGCAAGCAATTACTGCTGTAGAACTAAGCAAAGATCACCAGGTGTAATCTGTAATGGAAAGAGTACAAATATAGGCAGACACGGAGGCAAGGATAGCAGGGTGAGGCAAAGTTACACAACTGGAACAGGAGCCAAGGGAGTTTTGGTGCAGAGACAGATTTCTTATAGCTTGAATATTAAGGATAGATCTTACCCTACTAGCAGAATAGACTGGAATGTGGAATGTCTTTGGCAGTACCATGTCTTAGTATGCACTCACCACTGTCTACTGGGCTTTGAGTTTAATAAATATGCCTGATCTTTATCTAAAACCAATCTTCATTTAAAACCAGTATATTGGGAATGTCTGGGAATGTATCATTGGAAAAATCACATATATTTTAAGTGTTCAGAAACTATATTTTTCTTTAGCCAGCTGTTTAAATGAGATCCTAAAGAGTTATGCCCTTCTAAATCCATTGATTAGGAGGATGTCACTCGGCTTATGACTGCACTGTCAGTCACGGGTAGATGTACAATTGACAAACCACTTTTGCAGGCATTGAAAAGTCAGAACTGGTTTAGTCCCATTTACTTCAGAAGAACTAAATCAGATTAAATGCAAGCACGTCTGTTTAAAGGGCTTGCCGAGTAGGTTGCTCATATTTTAAAATGGAACAGCATAGAAGAAAAAACATAAGGCACTTTCTTGAAGAAATGCTGCAATTAAAAATAGTTATACAGCAGAAAACAGAGGAGAATAACTATAGTAGTATCATTCATTGCTAATGAGTTAAAAGGATACCACAGTGAATTTATAAATCACCATACAGTACCACATAGTTTATTTAAATTCTCTATGCCTCATTATAACTGATCTATGCACCTTTTGGTCCAAGTTGATTAGGAATGCTATAGCTCAGAATAGCTTTTAATTCAGCGAAACATGGTCTGACCTTTACCATAATCCTGTGTGAGACACACTATAGTTTAGACATTAATAATGATGCTACCTCTTCTTTATACTGGTAAAATGCTACTTACATTTTTGTGTGTGTTATTAGTTAACATGCACAGGGCAATTTATCAAAACCAAATTATCCTTTTGTGTATAACTACAGTACTTAATTCCAAGTTCTTCATCTCTCATAACTATTACCCGCTCTTTAAAAATGCTAAAAATGAAAATATAATAGTGCTGTACTAGAATAATAAGTCACAGATACATACTTATCAACTCCCCATGGATTTCCACTGCATGCGATTAAGAGACGTGTGCAACATGATGTAAATTTTACAAGCTCAAGCATCTCTTGTGTGTGACCTCTGTCTTCATATTTAAGTATAACATTTCCTTAAACCACTTCTGCTAACTCTGCTAGCTAACTAATGACTTCTTCTATTATAACCCACATTAAACCTCAAATTCAGAATTGAAGGTGAAAAAGAAAGCCTGTTCCCTCAATAACTATTGCATTGGTTTGCTGAAAACAGATTCAAAATTAAAAGCTTTGCCATTTGGGGTAAGATAAATTAAACCAAATTGTACTAGAACTGCAGATCTGAATTCGAAGTAAATCTACCTCCTTAATCCTCTTTGGCTTAATTTACCACATCTTCCAGAAAACCTGACAAATCTAACAGTTTTCCAGATCTATGGATTGAAGAAAATGGTTTGATAGAATTTGCTACAAATATTTTTTAAAGAATTGTATTAAGGATTTTAAAGAAGATATATAAAGATAAAAAAGAAAAAGGGGCAATTAAAAGGAAGAACAAATAAGTACAGAAACATGCAAAAAAGGAAAAAAAGATGTAAAAAAATAAAACACGAATATAAAAAAGAATAATCTCCAATTTTCTCTCTGAGAGATATATAGGTATTATACACTCACTCTATTGCTCCCCTAGTGGGAATGAAGAGACAGACAACATTGTTGGATCTAAAGGGCCACTTTATTATTTCAACCTCAACATTAACTTTAAAGAAAATTGCAGCAAGGGTAAAGCGGTACAGGTCAAGCCACGTGGTCATTCCAAGACCCCCGCCTTGACCTGCTTGGGTGAGCCCCGAAGCCCCGGGTGCAAGCCATCCCTAGAGATGGCACGGATACCCGGCCAGCCTGGCCATTTGGTTCCCCCTTCCAAGCTCCTAATCCTCAGCCGTACAGCAGTGAGGCCGGACTTGCGCATGGGGTTAACCTAGGCAGCCTGCCCACGCGCGCTGGCAGCCGTCACAAGCAGTACCAACCGCTCCTAGCAGACCCCTCTTCCCTGCCAATAGGGAAGCGCCAAGGGTGCTCACCGGCCCGCTGACTAAATCCCAAATTCAATCCTGCCAGAACACCCTAACCAGCACCACCCTAATCCAATATCCAGCACACCTGTAATGGTGTAAGGTAGGCGAAAAACCTCTCATCCCAGGCCAATTAGAATAAGAGGAAAAAATTCCTACCTGGCCCCTGAACGGCAGCCGGCTAAACCTACACCAAAAACAGGGTGAGGAGGGTGGGCCGAGCTTCTGCAGCAACTGAATGCTGCGTAGGCAGAGCCACCGAAACGGCTCCTGGCTCCGCCCACGCAGCAGTATCCCGGATGCCCGGGAAATTCACTGCTCTCCCTCCTCACAGGGGAGCAATGGCAGACCTCCTCCGTAGCAGCCGCGGCTGCACGGAGGAAGGATCAAATTGCTCCCCTAGTGGGAATGAAGAGACAGACAACATTGTTGGATCTAAAGGGCCACTTTATTATTTCAACCTCAACATTAACTTTAAAGAAAATTGCAGCAAGGGTAAAGCGGTACAGGTCAAGCCACGTGGTCATTCCAAGACCCCCGCCTTGACCTGCTTGGGTGAGCCCCGAAGCCCCGGGTGCGAGCCATCCCTAGAGATGGCACGGATACCCGGCCAGCCTGGCCATTTGGTTCCCCCTTCCAAGCTCCTAATCCTCAGCCGTACAGCAGTGAGGCCGGACTTGCGCATGGGGTTAACCTAGGCAGCCTGCCCACGCGCGCTGGCAGCCGTCACAAGCAGTACCAACCGCTCCTAGCAGACCCCTCTTCCCTGCCAATAGGGAAGCGCCAAGGGTGCTCACCGGCCCGCTGACTAAATCCCAAATTCAATCCTGCCAACGCAAGGGCCAAGCCTCTGCTTAGGCCCCTGCGCCCCACTATTGGCCTAGGGCCAACCTAAGCCCTTGCTGCAGGTCGTTGAGGAAAATTTCATTGCCAGCCTCTGACAGGTGAACCCCATCACTGCGATAGAGGCTGGCAATTTCGGCCCTTATCCTGGGGTGGGGTAAGTAAACCCCTAACCCCTCACCCAGGGTCTTCTGAATGGCCCTATTGGCCTTCATCCTGGCCCTTTCTATTGCATGCCGGTCCATTGCCTCACGCCATACTTTGCGAGGCAACATAGCCGACCACATTATGAGAACCCCCGGCCACCTCAACAAAATTTCTTGCATGTCCCACTTGGCCTGCAAAGACAAAGCCCTACCGTGAATAAACCCCAGGTCATTCCCCCCCAAATGAATGACCAGTATGTGTGGCACAGGCCCTCGCCGCTGCCCAAATAACAGTGGCAACAAACCCGGCCAACGCAGGCCCCGACGGCCCTGCCATTCCACCGAAGCCCATTCACTCAGACCTAGCTGGGATCCAACAGGAGACCGCCTGGCCTGATGAGCAGCCCAAAACACCATGCTGTGCCCGCAGATCAAAATCCGTCGCTTCTCTCGGCGAGACACAGCACCTAGGAAACATCAATTAGTAAACACTCAAAACTGCTTTAAAGGGCGAACATAGGAACGGTAAGCCGAGGATCTCCATCTGCCCACACCCTGGATATCCTGTGCCGAATACCCCATTGCTGCCGCAGTGGATGCAGCTCCAATCCGGAAGGAATGGGTTCCAAACTTAATCCCTACCAGTCCAATCATGGACAACGCACGTTCAGTAACGGTCCAAAATTGAAATCGCGTCAGGGGGGATCCATCAGCATGACAAAATAATACCCCAGGGGCGTCCTGTCGCACCTGCCTATATCTGCGCAATGCCCGAACCGGACACAAATCTAGGTCTGCGCAGGTCCCTAGGTTAAGGACAACCCCCTTCTGTCTCTGATCTGTTTTGGATTTCCTAATCAACAGGGAAACCCCACCATCAACAAATTCCAAATCCTCCACCCGGAGAGCCCGATCAGACCTATCAGACTTGGACCGAGCCACTAATTCGCTAATCCGCAAAGCCCCAAAAAAGGCCGTAAGGGCAGCAGCATGAAACAGCTTAATCTCAAACTTAGAACTACACACTGAACCCCAAGTGGACACCAACCGTTTTAACACAGAAGGTGATATTGGCTCCCTGCGGTCGACACAAGGCCCAACCTCACGAGCCCAACCCTCTAACATTTTCCGTACCCGGAAGTCCCCCGTGGCCTCCGAGAACCCCCGAGCCTTACTAAAAAATGCTAGCGCAGAAAGCTGGCCGCTAAGTGATCTAACCGCTAGTCCACGCTCCTTCTGATACACGCAGAAGCGGATCAGGTGCTCAACGGGGACAGGCCAAACCTGCTGCAGGCCCTCCCCCTTCCTAAAAGCCAAAAACTGCCCTACCGCTCTGTCGTAGCTGCGCCGTGTGCTGGGTGCCACCGCGAGCCTAATGGCCCTGAAAGCTTCGGCTTCCCAAGGAGCCATAGTTCCGGGGGCATCTGTGCAGGAATCTGGTCTGCCTCTGGAGCCAGCTGCCAAAACCACCCCATCTGTTGGCGAGACAAAGCGTCTGCCACCCCGTTGCTTACCCCAGGCACATGTCTAGCTTTAAACAAAATATTCTTCTTGAGACAAAGCAACGTAAAGGCACGAACCAGCCTCATCACGCGCACAGATTTTGAAGATAAGGAGTTGACAACCTGAACCACAGCCATGTTGTCACACCAAAAGTGGACAACATGGTTGGCCAACTCCGCACACCAAAGGTGTACTGCCACTAGAATAGGAAAGAACTCAAGGAACGTCAGGTCCTTGACCACACCTCTGGCATGCCAATCAGGAGGCCACTGTTCAGCGCACCAGTGCCTACGGAAATAGACACCAAAGCCTGTAGATCCCGATGCATCGGACGTGACCTGAAGGTCCGCCTCCAGCAACAGGTCGTCCCTCCAAAAGGTAACCCCATTATAACCATCCAGGAAGTCGGACCAAACGTCCAAATCCTCCTGCATATCCCTAGAAATCCGAAGGCGATGATGCGGCGCCCTCAGCACCGACATGGCCTCGCAGAGCCGCCGCAAAAATGCTCTTCCAGGAGACACTGCCTTACATGCAAAATTCAAGTGGCCAACCAGCTGCTGCAGCTCCACTAGGGCCACCTTGTGCTTTGCCCTAAATTCCTGAAGCCTAAGTTTAAGATCAACAACCTTCTCCTGAGGGAGACGGAAACACTGCTGTAGTGTGTCTATCTCAATTCCCAAAAACGTCAGCACCGAAGATGGGCCCTCCGTTTTCTCACCTGCCAATGGGACACCCAACTCCTCAGCCAATTGAGTAAAAACCTCAAGCAACCGGGCACACTGCCCAGTCCCAGCCTCCCCAGCGAACATAAAATCATCTAAATAATGACAGGAATTGCGACTATGAGCCCTACGCTGTAGTTCCCACTCCAAAAAGGAGCTGAAACACTCAAAAGTCGCACACGAAATGGAACAGCCCATAGGCAGGGCACGGTCCATATAATACTTTCCTTCGAAGCAAAACCCCAATAATTCAAAATCATCAGGGTGAACTGGGAGAAGGCGAAAGGCAGACTTAATGTCGCATTTCGCCAACTCCGCCCCCATGCCACACCGGCGCACCATTCTGACTGCCTGATCAAACGACGTATAGCGCACAGAGCATAACTCCTCAGGAATAGCGTCGTTCACAGACTCACCTCTAGGAAAGGAGAGGTGATGAATCAGGCGGTATTCCCCCACCGCCTTCTTCGGCACCACTCCCAACGGGGAAACCCTCAAATTAGGAACTGGGGGGGAGTCAAAGGGGCCGAGCACCCGGCCCTCTGCACACTCCTTACCTATCTTATTCCGAACAACATCCTCCAACCCAACCACTGAACGTAAGTTAGAACACATATAAGGGGAATGGCCCCCCTGAACTGGAATTCTAAAACCAACTGAAAAACCCTGCCACAGGAATAATGCATCCTGCTTGCATGGATAAGCCGGCAAGAGCCTCCTAAGGACCTTCAGCCTTATTGGGCTGGGGCCCTTTACCAGAAGCTTGCTGTTTGCCGGCTCCCGCGCCACCATATCCTCGACCTGCACCCCCTGGCCGTGCCTTTGGGCAGGAATTATAAGAGTGGAAGCCCGCACATGAAGGACATTCGTGTTTAAACCTGCAGGGCTTACGCGAACATGCTCCCTTGAAGGCAAATTCCCAGCACAACAGCCGGGGTTGAACCGGCTGCCCCGCTGAAGAGCGGGTATTGGACGCAGAAGGCGCAGCCGACCGCTGTACGACGTGCCCACTATCAGATCGATCCCCCAGGTTCGGCTTAGATGGCGACATAACCGACAGCCAAAGCTGCTGGTGAATTCTGTCCCAAGGTATGCTGGGGTTAAGGGCCGCCCTCATCCTGAACTCCTCATCGTACTGCATCCAAGCAGCACCCGAGAAGCCAGTATAACCCTTATATATGATATCCAGGTATTGAAAAAGAGCAACAGCCCTATGAGGCTGAGCCCGAACTAGCACCCCAGCGTAAATCAAGAAACCCGGGAGCCAATTGTGCCAGTTCCTATCGACACGCCTCCTCTTGAGCCTCTCTTTGTCCCTGTCATCTAAATCATCCTTGTCCTTCTTTTCTAGCTCTCGGAAAAGAAGGGAAAAGACGTCTACATACTCTCCCTTAATGATCTTATCCCGCGTGGCCTGAGTTAAATGATCCCCCAATGGCAACGCAGTGTCACCAAAGGGGAGAGCATTGAAAGGGACATTGCCATACACCAGTGGTGCATAAGGATAGAAACCCCAAGGACCCCCTGGGAACCCTGGCCACATCCCGGCCTGAGGCTGCCCCCAGTTATGATCCAATCCCCCTCCTGCTACCTGCGCCACCGCGCCCTGCTGAACACCTCCAACTCCTAACCCAGGACCTGGCCATGAACCATGGCTGCCGGCCGTCCACGGTCCTGGCAATTGCTGGTAACTACCCGTAGGTGCCAATTGACTCCCACGCACATCAGCCTGCCCCCAAGGCCCCCAAGGCCATGGAAAAGTGTTGTGTGGTGCGACATCCTTACCAAGCCCTTCCAAGGGTTCCACAGCCAAAGCAACCGGTGCAGGATCGACCACAGCCTCCGTCTCCACCTCCACCACTTGTTGCTCTGTTGTACCAGTCTGCTCCGTCGTCACCCTTGTTCTGCTAGACTCTCCAGACGCCAGCCCTGTAGCACCTTCCAGAACAGAGAGACGCCTAAGAATTTCTCGATTAACAGCATCCCTAGCTGCCCCTCTTATATTTCTGGATCTATTCCTGTTTGCCACCGCCCCCGTAGGGACGCCCTTATCTCGCTCCAGGGCTTCAATCCTCCTTAAGATCTCCAGTTGGCTAGCTCCCCCATCCTCCTCATCCGAGGAAGACTCGGCCTGAACAGGCCTCTTAGCTGGGGCTTTCGAAGCTGCCCTCTTGTCCTTTGAAGGGCCACCCCCTTTCTTAGGAGGCATACCTTAGTCCCTTTGGGAACACTTAACCAAGCAGGGACCACCTAAAATGGCCGCCTGTAAAGGCCAACGGACACCCAAAATGGCCGACGGCCAGGCAAAAAACACAATGGGGGTTGTCCCTCCTGCCTCCCAAGACCACCAAGCGCAGTTCCCTCCCAGCCGCCCACGCACTTAATGCCCCCACCGGACAAGCTGGGAGAGGGAATCAAATGCCCTTTTAAAGGTGTTAATAAAAAAGGGGGGGAGAGGAAGGGGTGGGTGGGAACACCACCGCCCCAAGTGGCTACCCCCCCCCCACCAAAAACCAAGCAAACACTACCCCAGACCCTGAAAAAGAAAAAATAGCCTGGCAAAGGTGTGCTCCCGCGCCGCTGATGGCCCGTAAGGCGCAGCCTGCGCCAGCAACGCTGCCCAGAGTGCAGCAGCCGCAGCCGACGTCCCGCCACGCAATGCCGCCTCCTGCACCGCCGGTGCTTGCTGCAGCCGCGCCTCCGGCCCTCCGCCGCAACCGTCGCCGCTCCCCAAAGTCAGTCGCCGCAGCCCCGAAGCTCGGAGAGAGACACGTCCGTCTGCCTCCAAGCTTCTGCAGCAACTGAATGCTGCGTAGGCAGAGCCACCGAAACGGCTCCTGGCTCCGCCCACGCAGCAGTATCCCGGATGCCCGGGAAATTCACTGCTCTCCCTCCTCACAGGGGAGCAATGGCAGACCTCCTCCGTAGCAGCCGCGGCTGCACGGAGGAAGGATCAAAAAGTTACCATAAACAAATACTTCTCCTTTCCCTCTAACTGGCATTTTGCCTCTTAATCTTCAAAAGCAGAAGTCATCAGTTCATTGCTTTCCATTTCCTGCAAATAGTCTATAAGGAGTTTCTAGGTAGCAATAAATTTAGATAACGTCTTTTCCTTAATCAAAGATGTACGTTTAGCCATCTTGGCAAATTCTGTCATCGTCACCAGCTATATTTCTATTGTAGGTGATGCCGTAGCTTTCCATTTTTTAGCATATAACAGCCTCACCGTTGTTTTGTATATGTCATTGTCATATACAAAAACAGTGTACCATGAGTAGTTTTTAGCTGTTTGTTCATTAGTCACAGCAAAAAGCCTCCAGTGTCATTCGTATATTAGTCTTTAAGATCTTCTGAATAAGTGAATGTGTTTGTATCCAAAAATTCTAGCTTTGTTACGTGTCCACAACATATGATAAAATGACCCCTCCTGCTGTTCACATTTCCAACATCTATTCAAACATTTTTTATACATTTTAGCTAATATATCTGGTGACATATACCACCAATACATCATTTAATAAACTTTTTTCTTTCAAGCTAGAACAATGTAAATTTGAGATCTTTCAGCCACATATTTCCCCATTGTTCAATTTGTATATTATATCCAAAGTTTCTTGCCCATTTAATCATACAGTCTTTTACCTATTCTTTATCTTCCATTTCAACAAAAATGTATACACTTTACCAATAACATGGTCATTGGTCAAACATGGTTCTGTTTCAAATACAATCAAAGAATGATTAAATTCATACATTCTTTCATCAATATTAAACCTTTCTAATAGTTGCGCATAAAAAACTCATTGAAAATTATATCCCTGTGAATTTAAATCTGTCAATTTCATTTTACATTCACCTTGTAAAAAATCCAATATGTTACATGTTAACCACTTATGTTTGGTTATCATTTCCTATTTTAAAAAGGCTTCCTATTGTGAAATCCATAAAGGTGTTTTGGGGCACAACCTAAGTTTATATTAGATCTACGCTTGGTGTAGTGGTTAAGAGCGCAGGACTCTACTCTAGAGAACCGGATTTGATTCCTCACTCCTCCACTAGAAGCCAGCTGGGTGACCTTAGGTCAGTCACAGCTTCTAAGAGCTCTCTCAGCCCCACCCACATCACAAGGTGTTTGTTGTTGTGGGGATAATAATGACATACTTTGTAAACCGTTCTGAGTGAATGTTAAGTCATCCTGAAGGGCAGTATATAAATCGAATGTTATTATTATATTATATTATTATTATTCCATACTCTCCAAATGGCACACCCAATATAATCATTTTAAATTCAATATTAAGTTTATCATACCATAAATAGGCATGCCATCCAAATCTTAAATCATGACCTTCTTACTCCAACAATCTTTTATTTCTAAACAATATCCATTCTTTCACCCATACATGAAAGAATTTGCTACAAATATCTAAGAAAATTCAGGTAATAGAAATGATTAAAATATTTCCCACAAAAAACTTCAAGGGGCAGGTATAACACATTCCTTTCTTTCTGCATTATCTTTCATCCCATTTCCAGCAAGCACATTGCTTTGTTCTGAATCTACATTCTGTGTATCTGCCCACAAATTAGTGTGTGGCTACCCATTCATCAGCCCCTCTACCAAAATGTGAAACAAACATATATTAAGACATGATCCAGTCAAACTTGTGCTTAAATCTCTTTAAGTGAAATTGATGGAGCATCAAAATGTTTAAGTCTGGAACTCTCAATCAGCATATCAGAAAGGACAAATGGGAACCCGCAAGATTCTGAGGGGGGATCCCATCCTCCACCCCAGAGCTCACTCCCCTCCACAGTAACCCACAAGAAACTCTTGGAGAGGGGAGAATCTTGCACATCCTTCCCCCACTCTGCTTTCCTGCCCCTGTCTCTGCCCACCCACATAACTGCCCAGTGCCCATCCCTTCCCCCACTCCTCTGGTCTCCTGTATGTCTCCCTCCCTGTTGCTCTGTCTGCCCTCTTGCCTGCTCCACAACCACTTTGCCCAACCATCCCCCACCACTGCCCCTCCCCTCCTCCCTGGCACCCTATCCACCTCACTGCCCCTACCGTGTCTGGCTGAGGCAGCAGTGGCCCTCTCCACCTCTTCTACATAAGCTCACCATAGACTATGGTGGGGCAATGGAGGGACGTTGTCTGCACTTGCACATACATCACTCCTCTTTTAGGCGGGAAATGTAACCTTCTTCCATTTTTTAAACTTTTTAGTTTTTTTCTGCAAATCTGGAGGTACACTCAAGTTTCTCAAAATATCTGTTTCCCCTCTACATGGCCCTGCTTTGCAGATTTAAGTATCCACAGATGGGACCATGTTAAAAATAATCCAAACCTCCACATGGATAACAACATATCATTGTTTTCAAAAGTTATATTCAACATGCCAATAATGGTTAAGTAGCACACTGAACAAATTAAAATGTTTTTGGGTCTGCCTTTTTATCAGCCAGAATGGAATGACATGAATATATGAAGCTGCCTTATATTCTAGCCCTCTACATGTGATGCTGCTTGTATTGACATCACTGTGAGTAAAGGGGGAACACTCCATCCCACCTATGTATGATTGATGTCTTGTGAGCAAGGAACCTACACATGGAGAAATGTACACACTAGTCTCCCTCTCCACAACCAGAAATGTTTGAATAAGCATCCAAGGAAAGTTTTTTTGATCCACATACATTGCCTGGCTTGAGTAACCTAACCTTCTGTGAACATTCTATAGCTCACACAGAGCTCCAGGGCACATAACATCTTGTACATCGATGTCTATTGGGCGGGAGGGTGTTAGTGAAGTGACTTCTGAACCAGCCCTCATAAAACTTTCCTTCTGATTTTACATATTGGAAATTAAATCCACAATATATTTCAGTTTTAGGCCTGATCAAAAAAGCTAAATCTAAAATATAGGTCAATCCTATAACAATTAGGATTTTGTGTCACATTAAGCATTAGCCAGCCACTGCTCTCATATAACTAGCTTGGGCAGATTAAGATTAAACACAAAGTATTATACCAAAATAAGATCAAAACATATATTAAACACACAGCCCATTTTTTTAAACTGTTTTGTGAGAGTATCATGAATACATCTCAATTTTAAATGTTTGAGTTGAAAGAAACTGCTTGAGACCATGCAATGTCAGATGTAGCCCTTGTTTTCTCTTAACTGCATGGGACACAATGTAATGGCAAAAAGCTGCTTAAACATTCTTACATTAAATTCTTAGGAAGATCCTCTCCAGCTTCTCTTTTGTACATAATCAAAGGATTACTTAAGAGAAAAAGGTCAGTTGCCAGTTCCAGCTTTCCTTTTTAGACTCCTTAAATAAATCTCTAGATGGTACAGCAAATATTTAACCAATTGTTCCTAAAGCTCTGGAACTGTATATTTAGTTAAATAGAAGTTATAACCTTTTGCTCCCCCAGTTGGAATGAAGAGGCAGATACAATTGTTGGGATTAAAGGGCTGCTTTATTAATTTATAACAACATATTTGTCAATACGGCAAGGGCCTAACTAGCAGTACAGGTCAGGCCCTGCGGTCACTCCTGGACCTCCACCCTGACCTGTATGGGCAACCCCCGACAGCCCCGGGTGTGAGCCATCCATGGTATGGCTGGGGCCCAGCCAGCCTGGCTATGTGGTTCACCCCCTTATAGCTCCCCCACCCAGCCGTACAGCTGCAGGGGAGGACTGGCTTGTCCAGGGGTTCCCCACCAGGGCATCTGGCCTCACGACTGGGCCATACAGCAGCCAGCTGCTCCTGACAGACCCCACTCCCCACCAATGGGGATATGCCAAGGGTGGTCACCAGCCAGCTCAATTTCCCCAATACCTAACCTGCCAATGCTAGGGCCAAGCCTCTGCTTAGGCCATAGCACCCCACAGGTGGCATAAAGCCACCCATGCCCTTTCCGCATCTCCTCCAAATGTTGTTACTTCCGTCCCATCAGTAGAGGTAAGCAAATGTGGTCAGCTTTACAGATGTTGGGGAAGGGCAATCCCCCTTTCCCAAAAACTATAAGCGGAGTCAAGGGCCTCTGCCCAGCCCATCAACCAATTCCAATTTCCATGCACAGCATGCAGGAGCTTAGGAAAACACGCAAACTGGGGCCCAAGCTTCTTGCACACACCCGGTGGGGAAGCCTTGAGCCTCAGCAACTATGGACTTCCCGCCCAACCAGCAAGTAAATATGCGCACCCAGGCATACCAGCCATGGACCCAAAACAAAACGACTCCAAGCCTCTTGCACACACCCAGCGAGGAGGCCTTGGATCTCTGTGCACCCACGGCCGAGCCATGGCCCCAAAACAAAACAAATGCCAAGCTTCTTGTACACATCCGGCGGGGAAGCCTTGGGACATCACACCTGTGTCCTGCAACCATAGCAAGAGCCATGTGCACTGAACCTGCAACAAACAAACTATTCCACAATCCAAGCCTCAATCGGCAGTCCTGCTCTCCAGCTGCCCCTAGGGAAAGAACACAACTATTAACAAAACCAGGCAACTGAACCGGTACTGTCCGCTGGCCCACTCACTGTGTTGAAGGCCCATTACCCACCGGTTGCTGGGAAAACCCAGCACCATCCGGCCCACACCTCTTGCCTTGCCCTGCCTGCTTGCATGCCATAAAGGCATGAGGTCCCACACAAACAGGGCAAGCGTGGCAGAACTTGCAGGATCCCCTAGAACAAACCCCTTGGGATGCAAACTCCCAGCAGAGCATGCGTGCTGGTGTGGCCTGATACCCAGAAGGTCACGCACTAGCTAACGTAGAAGATCGCTGGACCAGGTGACTGCTATCAGATCAGTTACTTGCATTGGGCTTGGCTGGGGACTTCAATTGCAGCCAAAGATGCGGATGCACTTGGTCTCAAGGCAGGGAAGGATCCAGAGCGGCCCACATACGGAACTCCTCATCATATTGCAGCCAAGCTGCACCGGCAAAGTCCGTACACCCCCTGTATATGATGTTCATATACTGAAACAGGGGTGCTGCCCTCCCATGCTGGGCTTGTGCTATGACCCCAGCAAAGATAAGAAACCCAGGCAACCAATTGGCCCAAGTCCTATCCACTTTACAGCGCTTAAGCCGTTCCTTATCCTGTTCCTCAAGGTCTTCTTTATCCTTCTTCTCCACCTCCCTGAAAAGACATCCACATACTCGGGGTCAAGTGGTCCCTGAGCAGCATTATCATATCCTCAGAGGAGAATGTCCTGTATAGAACTGAACCATAGCTACCCCAAGGGTACCCACAAAAAGAACCCCATGTAGACACAGGACCTATCCCGAGACTGGGGTGCAATAGGCGGCCATCCAGCCTCCCCTAGGAACTGCCCTGTGAGGGATGGCTGACTCCAATGCGGCCATACGCTAATAGAAGCCAGCAACTGTGATATGCCTGGCTGCTCATATGAAGCCAGAGTCTTGCAAGAGGGTGTGGGGGAAGTGGCCTAACACCAAGGCCCTCATGGCTACCCAGCACACTGCTGAGGCCTGTAAGACTTACTATCTGACTCTGGAGGCTGAACTGCCAGAACTACCTGTTCAGGCTCCCTGGAACCACCATGGTATGTTTCCATCCAGCCTGCCTCGTCCAACAAAGCCTCTGGTACTTGACTGGCGGAAACCTCTGGTGCTTGACTGACAAAAGCTCCAGCAGCTGATGTGCTAGGTGGCCCTCTGCGGCCAGATGAACCCTCAAGAGCAGAAAGGTGTGACAAAATTTCCTTAAAACAGGATGCCTTCCATGCCACCTTAAAGGCCTCAATGTTAAAAACCCCTTGAGCTTCCTCCAGTGCTGCTAGACATACTAGCAGGTCCTGCTGACTCGCTACAGCCTCATCCTCATCAGAGGATGATAAGGCCACAACCGGCTGCCTGGGGGCGGGCCACTTAGCCTTTTTGGGGAGGCATATTAAATTCACAGGCTAGGTCTGAGAAAAGAGGCCTTCCAGGCAAACGGCAGAGCAAATGGCAGTAGTGGGATTCTGAACCCACAAGTGCTGATACGCAGCAGCAAACGGCAGTAGTGGGAGACAACCAGCAAGTGCTGATACACAACAAAAACCCGCTACCCCACCATGCTGTAACAACTGAAAACTGGCACAGACAACACCCGCACCTTATGTTTATTATTACTATTAAAACTATTACTATTGCTGCTATTACTATTATTACTATTATTGTTGCTGTTCTTGTTAATATTGGTGCTATTCCAATGAAGTAAACAAAATGCCCACTGGTAAAGCTCCACAAAATGGCCGCCCCAAGGAGGGAAAGCAATCTATGGGCCCCTGTGATGATGTTTTGCCTCCCCAAGCTGATAGCAAAGGGGGGTGGGGGAAACCTAGTCCTTATGACCCAATGTAATAAGGGGGGGGAATCCCCACTGAAAGAGCACTACTGGCACTACTGTCCCCAAAAAGCCAGCTACGGGGGGGAGGGCACCTACCCCTACTCCCTTGAAAAAAGCCCAACCGGATCAGGAAGGAGAGCCCAGAATGGCCATGCAGGGCCAGGAAAGAGCAGGGAGGGGTGGCAAGCAGAGAGGCGGGAGAGAGCACACCATGGCCGGGCAAAGGCCTGACCGCAGCGCTGCTGCAGTACAGACAAGGGTGTTCTCCCTATCCCACAGCAGGCACCACCACCAGCGCACAAAAGGAAATAAAATACTTGCAACAAGAAAACAGTCAGAGCTTAGCAGTAGAATGCTCCAAGCTGCGCTGCCGCTGCCTCAACCAGTGATTGCAGCTGAGCCGGGGAGAAAGAGCTGCGGATGCTCTGCTCAGTAATAGCTGAGATGGGGAGGAAGAGCTGTGGATGCTCCGCTCAACAATAGCCGCAGCCTCCAGCCGTCAGAACAACCGCTCCCCCTCCAAAGTCCCCTCGTGCCAGGAGAGAAGGAAAGCACATCCTCTCTCTGCCCGAGCACAAGGTGCACTAAAATGCCAAAGGGCAGAGTGGCAAAAGGAGCCCAGCAAAGCTCCGCCCTTCACGCGCAGCCCCATGAGCAGGGCAAGCGCTGCTGTTGCCTCTTCCTCCTTCCGGGGATCAAAGCACAGCCCCCAGCTGTAGCAGCTTTTCGCTGCCAGCTGGGAGTGCCACATTACCAAGAGAACACTACATTTGTGACGAACAGAGCTGATGTTTTAAAAAGGGGAATGCTTCTAAATAAATGACAGAATCAGCCTGCTGTACTGCTTTTTTATTAGGAAAGTCATACTATTACAGCTTTCATAGAAGTTTAAAAGGACTTGCAGATAAAACTGCAAGCAGAATTAAAAGTTGTCACTATATTTTATAGTAAAGTGGTTACCACCATCATCATTCCGATACCAATAATGAAACTAACAAAATAGGACCACTCATAGACAACATCAAAGTCTACATATTTGTGAGAATTCCACATATGCAGAAAAATATGACTTTACAAATTAGCCACAAAGTGGGTGGGATTAGACCCCAAACCATAGCGAGATGAGGGTTGAATATGCTCCAAGATCATGGACTGTTAACAGCAGTTGAGGAAAAAGCAAGTTTAAAGGGAAAGGGGAAAGGAGAGTATTTGGCCTACCCAAGCCCTTGTGAGCATATGGAATCCTCAAAGGTTTGGATTCCCAAAACTTTCCTCCCTCCCATGATTCCTACCAGGTTCCCAGCTTGTATCAGAACATTGTTATATTTAATTTTAAAGCCCTGGCCCCCATGCAAATAGCAAAATCCAGGCAATGGGATTTTAAAGCATATCACTAGAGACTTCTAAACAAGGATACCTTCCTCAGATACTTTGCCAGTGTCACTATAATGTTCCTATCTTCATGCAGTGAAAGGAAGTAGGTTGGCATTGTGGCTAGAGGTAAGAATATAAAGAGCACTGTGGGATGAGCTCAGTGGTCCATCTAGTTTTGCTGTAGTGAAAGAAAACCCCTTTTTTGATTTTGTAGAGGGGCAGGAATCACGCTTTAGCACCAGGTGCAATTCCAATGTTAATTCTCCCACAACAGAAGCTGTTAGAAAAGAAGGTAAATTTGATGGATGGGTTCACCTTGCTAGTACTGCTCACTCCCATTTGTGGAGTATGCCAACCCATAATAACTCACAGTCTATACTCAGATACCACACATATTGTCAGTCTTAAGAGAACTAAATTTGTACAACCAAGATCCAAAAAAATGCTCACATATTAGGGATTAGACATGGGCACAAACCGCATTACGAACCAAAAAAACCCACGAACTGCCTGATCGTCTGTTTGTAAACCGGTGGTTCGTGAGGGTCCATGGCCAACGAACCAGTGTTCGTTGGAAGCCTGGTCCACTGCGTTTGCCCACGATTCGTGAAGCCAGACAGTCAGCCACCATCAATCAATTCCCTTGGAAATGGAGCTGGTCTGAACTCTGTCTGCACTCCTTCTGTCGCCCTGGAAACCCGAATCGAAGCCCAGCTTACCTTGATCGGCAGGTCTTCCTTCCAACCATGGAGCTGCAAATTGGTTACAATTGGTTACATGGAAGAAGACACCTGGGAGAGGGAGGGGGAAGGGGGGTGTTCTGTAGCCATGGGCACTCCAATCTCATCCCTGCAAACCCTGATAGGCAGTTCTGACGGCCAACCACTTGTACACTAGGCCAACATCAACTGGTGGCTCTAATTACATCGAGTGGGAGTTTCCTGGGGGCCTCAGATTGGAGAGGTTATAACTCCAAAATCCCTATTGCAATCTTGACCAAACTTGGGTGCTGGCTGGAGGAGAACCTGCTAAACACTCCCTGTGAATATAGGCTCTCTAAGTGCAATGGGGGCCATTTCGATGCCCACAAACCACGAACCGCGAACCGGTTCGGTAACGGGAAATGTTCATTACGGTTCATTTGTTCAGGTTCGTTGGCAGCACCGAACCACAAACCACAGATTCGTTAATTTTTTTTTTGTTCGTGCCCATGTCTATTAGGGATCCCACGTCCCCCTTGGGGGCAGTGGAATCTCCCACTCCCACCTCCTATCCCCTGCCACCACTCACCTGGCTGGAGCAGGGGGAAGGTGGGAAAACAGGTCTTCTGGGCACGCTTCCAGAGTGGTGTAACAACATCACTCCTGGGAGTAACATCATTGTGCCACTCTGAAAGTGCTTTGCTGCTTTGCAGTGGGCCGATTTGGACCTCAAACAGGCCAAATCGAGCCTGTTTGGGGCCCAAATCGGCCTGCTATGAAGCATGTGCATGCTCCCAGGACTATGTGATGATGTCACTTTTGGGAAGTGACATCAAAGTGTTGCCCCAGGAGCATGAGCAAAAGGTAAGTGCTGGGTCCCCCCTCCCACTGGGCAGGTAGGGGGACCTGAAAACCCTACCACTCATATTCTTCAGAATGAAAGAATCACAAACATCCAGTTACATAATGTTGTTACTGTATAAAGAATCATATGTAGACTCACATAATTCAGATTGTGAGTTAGATCCAGCCAGTTTTTTCACTTAAATCCAATGCCCCTATTTACTACAACTCCACATTCCATACAGCTTTGTACATGCAATTTTCGTTCAAACCTGAGCTTAATGTAAATGTAAGACCTTTCAACCAAATATTCTCCCATTCCTTTTCTTGATGTTCAAAGAGAATCCCTCTTTTTTCACTAACAGAAAAGCTGGCTAGATCCAACCCTGTGTAAACATTTCGCATGTTAGAGCCTTTTTTCCTTGGGAGACACCAATCAGGGATATTATCAAATATTGAAATAAATGCATGGGTTTTAGTCTGATTTGATATCAAACCTAACCAAGCCACCCCCACCCCCACACACTTTATAAAAGTTCGATGCATATTAGAATCTTTGAACTGGTATGACACTTGACAAGAATTCCTCACCACATTTACTAAAGGTGTTATGAAAATATAATTGTCATTGTCTTATTAATTCCATCTTTAAAGAGTCAAGAAAATAGCACAGGAGAGGGAAGGAGAGAAGAAACAGAAAATTGGAAATCACATCAGAGTTTCTGTATCCCAGGCTGTTTATTATCACTCTTCCATTTTCTGTGTCAGGTTTAAATTTCCCTGCAGCAACAATTTAAATATTTTTACTCCTTTCTTGAGGCAACTTAAAAATTTAATTTAGTCAAGGCATTCCTTCTGTGCTTTATAATAACAATATAGAAAACTCTACTAATTTGAGGGCTGACCCTTAAACAGATTAGAGAATTTTGAACATAGTCAGCTTTATTCTAAGTGCCACACTGGCTTTCTACAATTTCTTCATGTACATTTCTTTGCTTGAGATCTGACAGACTCTATTAGACATTGTGTTCACAGTCAAATGCTCACACATTTATCATCCTTTCAGTGTAGTCTACATGTTCCAGTGGACCAAGTTCTGGTTTTCTTTTTTACGTTCAGCTCTGAGTTGGGATTTGAACCTTGGTCTCCCCAGTTTAAGTCCAACAAACTACACTTGCTCTTCTCATAGCTGAGCTGGTTTTAGAAGATGACTGAGAAACAATGATGTTAACAGATGGACTGTGGGTAGGTAAGAGATGGCTGCAGGTAGCATTCAACCTTCCTCCCAAACCATGTGTCCATTTGCTCTTCAAATTAGACTTCATTTATTTCAGTTGTAAAGCAGAATGGAACAGGTACATAAAATATATTGTACAATTTTTGTGCCTCAACCCCTGATGGTCAGAATTTTTTTTTCTTCTAAGAGTTTTCCTCTTCCTCTAAAGTATTACAGATGATAATAACTGCAGATACTTTAATACTGGGCAGGATGGACTTAACACTAGGTGGATACAGTTAAGGCATTTAGAAGCAAATCATTTAGGCTTCTGCAGTGTGCATAAAAATACCAGTTCTTTGTATGTCATAAGAACTACTGTAATCATGATGACTGTTGTAATCAGAATACAATTACTGATCTCTGTTCAATATAACTTCTTGACACCGTTCAAGGATGAGCCCTGTAGTCAAACACAATGCAATTACAGGTTAGAAAAGATATTGATCTAACCTAGTCAGAATATATCTGAATAAGCTTTTCAAAAAGATATTCTTTTCTTGCAGATATACGCAGTTTCATTCTGTACACCGTAACATCTGCATCTTTAGAGATTAAAGAAATATGATGAAAGTAAATCCTACCTAATAACTCAGTGATATACATGAGCAGTCATTCTGTACAGTGAGAATCCTCAACATTCCTCTTTCAATTTTTATTCACATTATCTCCAAAACAACTGAATGAGCTTTCTATTATAATTGAAGGACCAACATGTTGTATCAGGTAGAATACAGAATATGGATAGACATGGGTTCAAGTCCATGTTCATCCAAGAAGTCCACTGCCTGATATCAAGTGACTTCCTTTCAATCAAACCTATTTTACATAGTTATTGAAAGGATAAAATGGACTAACCCTAGGGTTGCCAGCCTCCAGGTGCTGACTGGAGATCTCCCGGAATTACAACTGATCTCCAGGCCAGAGATCAGTTCCCCTGGAGGAAATGGTTGCTTTGGAGGGTGGAGTCTATTGTACTATACCCTGTTGAGGTTCCTCCTCTTCCCAAATCCCACCGTCTCCAGGTTCCATACCTAAAATTTCCAGGAATTTCTCAACTTGGAGCTGGCAACTCTAACTAACCCCTACGTAGGATCCTTGGAAGAAGAAAGGGATACAAATGTAGTAATAAATAAATTGTGGCACACAAAAAAGTCATATGGTAAGAGTGAGTAAAAGAAAAGTCAGGGTGCCCTCATAACATTCTAATATCCTTCATCCTATACTAGTTAAAAAAATCAACAATTTTACAAAAGATACAATATATTGCAAATTATTCCCCTCCCCCTAACAAATTAGATAGCTATAGAAAGTTCAGTACTTGGAAGGACTAAGGTCATCTTGCCTTTTACAAAATCTGATGCGCTATCAAAAATGTAATTTATATAGATTTTGATTCCAAAGTAATCCAGTAGGGGTTTACCTAATTCATTTTTCCAGATGTCAAATACTAAATGGATAAAAGAAAATAATATCAGCTACTAAATAGAATTTTTGGATTTGGTGCAATGGTATATAATGAATTATTTATTTAAAGTATTGCATGCAAGAAATATTTATCTACCACCTCTTAGATCTGTGTGTGTCATTCTGACATCCAGAAACTTCATCTATATTAATGAATATTTCTCTATACCACTTTTGTGAAGTTGGGAAGATAACATGCCACAACTGCTAACATAAGGAGACCTCAGAAAAATCAAATACTGTTATTTTTTTAAAAGCAAGGATTTTCAGCCTGAATGCTTACTGATATACTAACAATAATTAGCTACTAGTTTATTATATTTATTTATTTGCTATATTTATAATCAACCTTTCTCACTGAGACTCAAAGTGGATTACACAATATGAGTTTGGACAAAGAAACTTGCAAAATCAAGAATACTATAAATAAAGCTGTCATCGTAAAATATAGGAGGGGAGGTAGAGTGTTCAACACCATGTAGGACTTTGTATGTGATAGTCAGTACCTTGAATTGAACTGATTTACTGATGGACACCAATAGAGTAACTGAACACTGTAATATTTATGCTTCACCTAGCTGCTTATGCTTCACCTAGCTAATGATAATAACGGAGTTGCAGTATTCTGTACCTACTAATCTCTGAGGTGACTTCAAGGGCAGACCTATTTTCAGTGCATTACAGTAGTCTAGTCTCAGTGTTACAATGGTATGGATCTGGGTGGCTAGATCAGCTAGGGTCCATCTTCCAGACTTGATTAAGTTGGAAGAAAGTGTTTTTTGCAGCTGCGTTAACATGCTTCTCTAGCAGTTGTACTGAATCCAGTATAACCCTTATGCTCCTAACCAATTAAGCAAGAGTCAGCTGAACCTCATTGAAAGTGGGAAGTATAAATGTCCTTCAAGATCTCAGCGTTCACAACCAGCATTAATTCCATCTTGTCAGGATTCAGTTTCAATTTGTTCACTCTTAACCACAGCTGTCAGTCAATACATTGCCTTAAAATCTGGATAGATAGATATATAGCTGTGTGTCATCAGCATATTGATGGCACCCAGTTCCAAATCTGTGAATGATTTCTCCTAAGGACTATAAATAGAGACTGAATACTAAGGGTGGCAGGACTGTGCTCAGTGGAATCCCACAGGGCACTTCCCATACTATTAATGACTAGTCTCCAATAGCAATTCTTTGAGATAGATTTGTAAAATACAATTTAACCAGTCCAAAGCAAAACAGTCCCTGATACCTACTTCTGCCTCCAAATGTCTCAACAAGATGACATGATCCACTGTATCAAAGGCTGCTGGTAAATCCAGTAGGAGCAACAAAGAGCAGGACTTTTGTCTACATTCAGGAGATCATCAACTAAGGCCATGAGCACCATCTGTATCCCACAGCCTGGTCTGAAACCAGACTGGCCACATCACTTTTCTGTACTGATATTTTTGAAGTAGTTAGTGGATATCTGCCTCTTTGAGTTGTTGAGGGAAGGTACCCTGAATCAGTGACTGATTTATGATGGACCCCCAGAGCTCAATAATGTGATCCTTATAAGATTTCAGCAACCAGGATGGACTAGGATGCGAAGCACCTGTAGTGGCATTTACAGATTACAAGATCCAGTCAACATCCATCATTGTAACTGGGTCAAAATGATCCATAAATGGAACAAACGATACATTAGACATTCTTCTCTCTAAACAATGTTACAACAGGCATTCAAAATGGGTCATATATGAGACATTAAGTTGGCCAAAAAAACAAAAACCTTTGCAAAGGCATCACAACTAATTATCTGTTCCTGATAAATTAAAGGTGCAAATTTTGGAGTCAGTAAGGCTAGAATCAAAATACCTTAAGCAATTGGGCTGGTCACAAACTAGCTGATGCAATGGTTAATTAAGAAATGAAATTTCCTTGCCATTATCATTGCTACCTCATAGGTCTTCCAATGAACTCTATAGCATACTCTGTCGCATTCTCTCCATGTTTTCCACCAAAAGCACTCTCCTAGCCCTCCTCAAGCTACCCAGCTCCATGCTAAATATCAGGGCTGGGTTCTGCCACAAGGGCAAGAGAAGTCAACAAGGGGCAATCTTATTGATAGTATCTAGAAGCTTCATGTTCCATTGCCCCCCTAGTTGGAATGAGAGACAGACACCAGTGTTTGGATAAACGGGCCGCTTTATTAAACAGAACAGGCAACAAGAAATACGGCAAGGAGCCTAACTGGCGGTACAGGTCAGGCCCTGGGGTCATTCACTGGGACCCCGCCCTGACCTGTCTGGGCGAGCACCCGCTGCCCCCGGGTGCGGTCCATCCCATGAATGGCTGCAACCCGTCCTGGCCAGGCCCCTGTATCGCCCCTGGAGAGCTCCCCCACCCGGCCGAACGGCAGCAGGGGGAGACCGGCTTGTCCAGGGGTTCCTCACCCAAGGGCGTCTGACCTCGCAGCTGGGCCGTACGGCAGCCAGCCGCTCCTGAAAGACCCCTGTTCCCCACCAATGGGGAGGTGCCAAGGATGCTCACCGGCCCGCCATAGATATAACCCTAACTAAATCCTGCACCCATGGCAGCTAATAAGGTCCACCCCTAACCTTTAACCAGCACCACTAACCCCAGTGCGAGGTAGGCGAAAAAACTCACCACCCAAGGCCAATCAGGGCAGCCAGCAAAAAATTCCTACCTGGCCCCAAACGGCGACCGGCTAATCCCGCACTGACGTAGGGAGTGGAGGGTGGGCCGAGCACGAGGCGAGACTGAGCTCAGGAGGGCGGAGTGGCTGGAAACAGCCCTTTAGCTCCGCCCTCCCTGAAGCTATGCCCCTACTGCAGGGCAAGGCACGTCTGCCTCCCTCCTGCCAGGGCGGCAAATGTCTGCCACCATCCCAAGGGGCTTAAGCCCCAGCGCTGGAATGGCAGCCCACTTCCACCACACCCTCAACAGGAAGGATTCACTTGGAATCCTTCATGTATTTTCCTAAACTGGTCATTTTGCACCTTGAATAACAATCCTTAAAGTGAAGAGCCAGCTGCACAAAGTGAATGGAGCTTGCAATGAATGAAGATGAAGGTAGCTTTGCTTCCTAGGAAAGCAATCCCCAAATGAGAATAAAGTACAAAACTGGACATCCTTCAGAATAAGACACATTGAAGCACAAACTGTTCTCTGGCATATATGTATTATGCTGTTTTGGATAAACATCTTATCTCTTGGGTTATCCTTTGGTGGGGTTATAGAAAACTGCTGTTGTATTTTTATATCCCAGTATGCTTGAAATTATTTGATAACAGCAAGTAACTGTGGCAGAAAATGTAATCTTAAGGAAAAGAAAACTTTGCAAAAGCCTGGCATTTTTGAATTTCTGCCTAACGCTAAGGGGATCACTGTTGTAAACTCCTAAATGACCTTCATACAGCTAGTGAGCACATTTCAAATAAGGCAGCTGAAACAAAGCCCATGACTGTCATAGCTCCAATGGTACATGTGCCAATATGACCTTCAAGTGATGGTTTCACTAAAGAAGCAATGATAAAACATGCACAAAAACCATGTCTATTGACATGCTGTGCTTTTCTTAGACAAACTTTAACCTTTCGAGTTGAAGGAAAGAGCAAAGCTGAGCAGAAATTCTAAAGAAATGCATTGCTTCCAAGACAGGGACAATCCAAATTGTACCAACAAAATCATAAATAAATAAGCCAAAGCTCACCCGCTATTTTCATATGAACTGTGTCACTTCATTGCTTTCTTCAGATCCCATTCAGGGACATAATCATCTCAGCCAGTGGCAGTCCAAACATCCTGCTACACGGCCTGGGGTTTTGGGGTTAAATAACTCAGGATGGCCCTTCTGGGCTTGACCTCCATCTTGTTTCCCATAGGGTAATTCACTCTATAGCAGCTCTCTGTTTCACTCCCGGGGTTCCCCAATGCCCTTTGGTTGCTCAGCAAGTCAGCTGGCTCCCTCCCTATTAGAAGCGAAAGGGGCACAGTGCTGGTTAGCTGATTGGTTGTCCCAGGCCTACTGGCAGTAGCTGCACCCCTAGCTTTCAACAAGCTGACAATAGCACAAGCACAGCTGGTATCAAGAATCCTGCTCACTGCTGGGTTGCATCAGGTCAATGTGATGCTCTTGGAGAGGTGAGCGGCAGCCTCCAGGGTCCCACCAGCCTCCAGACAGTGCCATAAGATTCATTGTTTAGGCTGCAATAGATTAGCGTGTCTATGTCTCTGGAACATCATATAGAATTTCCCAGACGTTAAAAAAAATCAGTTCAAATTGACAACAGGGAGCAGTCATCAGTTCTATTCTCCTCCATGACAAAATTTCTACATGCAGGACTGTTTTATGTTGGGGAGTTGTCACAAACCTATCATTGTGAGTTCTCAGAGGGCATAGCCCTGGCCTATAGGTAACAAGCTTGCCTGAAGGTCGAGCCTCATTGTCCAGTTCCTTGCAATCAAAAACGATGCTGCTCCATACCTCTCCCTTACATACTAGAGAATCCTAGTATGGTCAAGTAAGAGGAATTACCAGGGCCTATTTCAAGGGGGAACACACAGGAATGCAGTTACAGCCGTTCCCTAAAGAGGTCACATGTCAGGTGGCCCCACCCACCTGACTCAGCCATTTTTGGCCCATTTCAGCCTGGATTGGGGCCAAAACGGCCCAAATCAGGTCTCTGACGGGTGGTGGATCACTCTCCCACTCAGCAGCAGCTGGATCCTGACCATTTTGGCCCCCTTTTCGGCCATTTACAGCCCCTTTTTGCCATTTTAGGCCCAATTTCAGCCCGGAATGGCCAGGATTGGGTCCAAAACAGCCAGGATAGGTGATCTCAAGGGGTGTGGCATATGCAAATCAGTTATGCTAATGTCATACTTCCGGTGATGGGGAGGGGCATGGCATATGCTAATAAGTTATGCTGATGAGTTACGCTAATGAGTTCCTCCAGCTCTTTTTCTACAAAATGACCCCTGGGAATTACACACATTTCCCTCTTTCTGGATACTTCCTCTACTACTTTGGCTATGGGAGTTCTTGGGGAGATTTTCTTTACCCCTAAGAGCAACCAAGGTCTCCTATTAGCTCTGCCTCTGGGTATCCAGGACCTACTTTATATCAGTGCCTGTTCCATAGGCTTTGACATCTTGAAATAATGTGCTCTTTGGTTTCTGCCACTTCACTTCCATTTGCTTCAGGAGTAGCTGGAGGTCTCAAAAGACTGCACACCACAGTACTATTCTATTCAGCTTCGAGTATGTATTAGATCACTCATCCAGAAGAAACCAATCTTGACAGTGAGAAAGATGGCCTATAAAATAAACAAACAAACAAATAAATATACCAGTCTGGCATTACAAATACGCTCCCCGATGATCTCCCATTTAACAAAATGTTGACATAACCCAAAATTTCCTACTTTTCTCCCAACTCACATGCTAAGGTCACCATGGCCTGGGGATTTTTGAATGAAATATGAAGGATGATCAGATTTTCCCAGCTGTTTTTATCCTTTTCCACCTCGTTACGATGTTATTTTGCTGAAGTTCTCAAACTCCAATGAGCAGAACTCTGGAGTAGAGAAAGAACAGTTCTCACCTCAGCTATCTCCCACCTTCCATTTTCCCTAGTGGTGTTAGCAATGGGGGAGGAGGAAGCAAAGTCCACATGGGCTGTCCATAATATCCACATTTGTTATATACTACTTCAACCAACTTCCATGACAGGAAGGGGGGAGTAAAACTTATTCCAAAATCCACTCAAATAGAATTTTGTGATCATACTTAACCATACTTAATTTGGAACCAACTTGAACCAGTTTCAATTGAATATATCCCCCACCTGCTCTCCCTGAACCAGCTGGGACTCAGAGAAAGGCAAGCTTATTAAAAAAGAAAAAGAAATCTGGTACTGTGATGTGTGAGATGGTGGAATTTATCACTCAAGGGAAATAGTGGAAACCTTTTTGAAAACTCAGTGGAACATAGCAGCTGTGATTTTTACTGAAAGAAAACTATCCAGCATCAACAGCAGGATACACAAAAAGATTGAATAGATTTTTCCTATCTTTTAATATCTGTGAATCTGTAATTCATTATCAGCATGCTGCACTTTCCTAACTCCACTTTTCTCCTTGCCCCTTACAAAGATTGTGAAGTCTCAACAATTTTCTTAGCATTTGAAAGCAAGTCTATCACAGAGAGCTCTGCTGTAGCTCAAGATCACTGTTGGCTTTTTATATCTATGGAGAGCGCAATATACTGAGCTTATTTTATGCTTGCATTATCTTTGCTGTAGTCCTCTATCTTTTTAGCCTTTCATTTTCTCCAGTTTTTATTTCCAGGGGTGTAACTAACCAAGCTCAGCAGAGTCATATGGAGAGCTGGGCCTCCATCTAGGGAAAGAATTCCATTAATAGCTGTTCATATGTTTAAATGCATTTGCTCTGAACTTTGCATTGTGTCTTCTGTATTCATAGATGTTTTAAAGGATCTGCAATCAAACTGGAGAAGCAGAAACAGAACATCAAATTCATATATCTCAGTGTTTGTGATACAATTGTTTCATATATTAATTCCATTCCAATACACCATGTCATTTATAATTTATGCAATCACCATGCTTTTTTTTAAAGCAAACATTTAGAGAGTTGCTGGCCATCTTTGGCATGGGTGATACGATACCCTTAAAACAAATGAGTTATGTCATAGCTTCTCCTGTGAAATGATCCTCCTCATTATTCAAAAGATGTTTTCTACATATGATCTATCAAATGTTATAAGACACTGAGACCTTTTAGTTTTACTATGGATAATAAAATAATCTTTGATTAACTGGATCCAAAGCACTTTCCAGTATACAAATGATTTCCCATTCTTATTTCATCCATTTTCACAACAGCCTTGTGATGTAGGCTGGGCTGAGAGAAAAGGACACAAACAGGAAGGACCATCCACAACCAACAAACCAATAGATCACACAGGTGAAACAGTTACCAAAGTATATGGTTTGGTAGAGATAGGTGCAAAATTTTATTAGGAAGTGTGGTAGGGATAAGTGTGAAATTTTATTAAATTTTATTTTATGATCAAAGGTATGTTTCCCCAACCTTTGTTTACTGGATCAAACCTGAAATTTTAGATGGGCAGTATGATGTGGAGTTGTACTATTATTCTACACTTGACTTTATAAGTGGATGCTATAAGGTGTTGTATTCTAATAACAACACATTAGAGAATCCACAAATATTACATATTATTGAATGTTTGTGCACTTTTCCAGTAATCCCTGAATGGCATAAGTATGTTCCCATTGACCTTAAAACAGGCTTCCCTGGTGTGCTTACATAGCAGAAACTGAAGACTCTTAATAAGGGCCTGGATTTGCTTTTCATGAAATCACAGAAGTGTAAGCACATGTCCTCTCACTGCATCACATTTTCCCCTAATGTCCATGGTCTCCATATTCACCAGGGATATGAGGAAAAACTGCTTTTCTTAAATGTCCTTATCTCCCCAGTGTCCACAAAGACCTCACGGAGGGCCTTTTTCTGGTTACTCCTTGGATCCACAAAATTTGATTAAAAAATTATTTATTTAATTTATGTCATTTATATTCCTCCTTTCTCACTGGGACTCAAAGCGGATTACATAGTGTGAGATTAGTACAATCAGTGGCAAGGGCAAGGGCAGGCATTTCCATACAGTGTCAAGAACATTTTCATAAACAATGTCATAGGGTAAATGAATACAAGTTTACAAAGACATAGTATTAACAAGGATCCAATGTGGGGTTGAAGAATTGCTGAAACAGAACATAATCAATTCTAGGACTTACATTAAACAACATGAAGCACAAGTATAAACAACATGAAGCACAACATGAAGCATTCCTAGTATATAGGAGTACAAGTCTCATGGCACTTTGAAAACTAACAAATTCATTGTAGCATAAGCTGTCATGAACCAGAGACCATTAACATTCAATTGATAGAGATATACAAAGCTAAAATAACTTGTAGGTAAGAGTAGAGATTTAGTAGGTTTCTTTTATAAAGTGGTATTCAGGGCTTTTTTTTCAGCAGGAACGCGGTGGAACAGAGTTCTGGCACCTCTTAAAAATGGTCACATGGCCGGTGGCCCCGCCCCCTGATCTCCAGACAGAGGGGAGTTGAGATTGCCCTCCGTGCCACTTGGTGGCGCGGAGGGCAATCTAAACTTCCCTCTGTCTGGAGACCAGAGGGCAGAGCCACTGGCCATGTGACCATTTGTGCAGAGGGTGATTTAAACTTTTAAAAACTCCTCCCTTGTTCCAGCTGACCCAAAGTGACACCAATGTGCAGTCTTGAGTTCCGCCACTGAGTTCCACCACCTCTTTTCCCAGAAAAAAAAGCCCTGGTGGTATTTATATGTATGTACATATGTACATATGTATGTACAGTAGTATCCAGAAAGTGGACCTGCTGCATACACTAGTCTAAGCTCAGATTGATTGTTTCTTGACAAATAATCAAAGCAAAATCCAAGGAGTAATGGAATATTAACAGGATGGGACATCCCTAGAAAGGCTCAGGTTTTTCTTAGAAGTACTATAAGCTTCTGGGCTTTAGTATCTGGTTTTGTATCTAGCTCCTTTACAACCATTAAGTGTTTAGTATACATAAAAATATTCTCTATACCTAATTTTACCAGCAATTGAATCTTTTCCACTTCCCATAATGTATTTTTTCAAAATATTCAACATACCTCTTAGCTGTATGCATTTTTACCAGACTTGACAAGTTATGAAGTTTGCTTGTAGCACTTTTCAGCATTGACACACTTTTTGTTTTATTGTGATTTTCATGTTATGCCATAGTTTATGAGATGCTTCTTGTTAGATATTTTACAGGTAATTTGCAATGTACTGTATATATTAGAAAACCTGTGTTGCATGTGAGCAGCTTCAGGTTTTTAAATAGAAAATGTTTGCCCTAGTTTCTTAGTAAGTGGGCTCAGTTATATTTAACATATCCCGGTGAATCCAAGAGGATTTCCTTCATTTACATTTTAATTACTAAAAATATCAGATGTACCTTGTGTAAATGTATCAAATCCATAGCAGTCACATGGAGAATACCACTTAAACTGTGGAAAACAGGCAGAGACATTTCACTCAGTCTGCAGCTAGATACTACAAGAGGCATGTGGCTGCCACTGAAAAATAAGTCTTCTCCTCGCTCCCTGTGGCTTTGAGTGACACAGAACTTGTGATGTGATAACACCATGCACTGAATTTCCCATTCTTGCTCAACCTGTGGGGTCAGAAAAACTTGCAGCATGGTGCTGTTATATTCGGATAAAGCTGCCTTATACTGAATCAGACACTTGCAGGGCAATCCTAAGAAGAATTACTGGAGTAACTTTTCTTCGATTGCACTGTTGGCCTACCAAGGTCAGTATTGTCTACTCTGACTGGCATTGACCCTCTAGGGTCTCAGGTAGAGGTGCATGTTGCATAAAATATGATCATTTTTAAAGTGGAGATGCTAGGGACTGAACTGGGAGCCTTCTGCACTCAAACATGTTCTACCATTGAGTCAACAGCCTCTCCTCTGACATTTGGTTACACATTTTGTATTAATGCTCCCAAAAGGAAAGAAGAAGAAGCTGCTCAGGGATCCTGCTTTCTGCAGCAGTGCCATATCTTCCATAACATCCATTGATTCATTCATAACTTTAGACTATATTGGTATTATTTCTATGTAAGAAGTGTATGCAAATGTATTACCATAAATACATTCATCTCGAGATTTTTGAAGAAATCTTTGGAATTATTTTTATTGGAAAAAAATCAGAATCTCATCAGTTCAATATTAATATTCTGATTCATTCCCCCATTATCACATTGCAACAGGCCAAGAAAGAAACCCCAGGAACAGCTGCTACAACTATGCAAAGCAAACAAGTACTAACAAGAGCCTGGAAGCCTGATGGTTAAAGATCCCATGCATGTTTCTCAACCAATTTGACCTATCTCTAATCTCTATTAAAAGTGCAGTGCTACGTAGCAATCTGGATACATATTTTTTGCTTAAAACATCCTTTGATACTGCAGCTGTCACGCAGCCAACAAACCTGACCCAGATGTACTGAGTAAACCCAGCAGATTATTTGTCAAACAAATTCTAGAACCCAATATTTGTTTTTTTATTTAATTGGTATGCAAATGCAAAGACAAGGTAGCATTTGTGCTTGATACAGTTGTCACTTCAAATTCTGGTAACATTCATTATCATGCTTACAGATGTTTTTTCACACCTAACATCTGCCAATACTACCTAAACCCCAGGAAGTCGTCAAACCTGTGCAAACTTCCTTTCTGTCTCGCTCTTGCTCTCTGTTATCTGCTCCATGCACGCTAATTTTGTGCATCTGAGGTCTCTGCTTGCCAGAATTATGCCTGCTTCCTAACACCTCTGCCTCCAGAGCTTTGGATTTGAAATTGAACAGACACAGAGCCAATTTATCACAGGATGACATGTGTCATGTTCATGGTATAACCAGAGGGACCCTCTGTACGCACTGTATTTATCCTTTTGTTGTCAGCCTGGACCAAGACAATATAGGCAATAGGCAGCCATTATATTTGTAAAGCAGAGTGCATACACTTAACTGATGAAACTGTAAATAGTTTCTTTCAAAACATAGGACTGGATCATTTTGTTAAGAACTAGGATTTGAATGGGGGGATCATATAATCAACTGACATTCAGATATGTTAAAGTGAGGTATTAATTCCAGTGCTTTAGCAGGCATATTCTCAAAAAAAAATGAAAACACCCCAAAATGCTTCTTTCTTGTCCCTCTTTTGCAAATAAGAAACTATGCTGTCAATGAATAATAAAAATCATAATCTTATAAGGACACAATCATTTTCAACACATGAATGAATCTCAAAAATATGCAGTTTTAGATAACATGCATCACCCTCCCAGAAAGGGTGCTGCTTAAACATCAGGAGTGACACACACTATCACTTTGGGCTTATCTCGGTCTGTTCAACTAGTTTTCCTTTTCCTGTCTCCTCCACCCACCAACACATACACATAGAGATTGAATGTGCACAGGGTTAAATATGCACAGGGAAAAAAGGATCAGGTGAACCAGCATCTGAGCTCACAAATTGAAGGTTTGGGCACAATAAGGTATGGGGCAAAATCCACATAAGTCATCATGTGATTGCTAGCAATTTGGGAATGTAAAAACTCAAGCAGAGTAGCTCACCATTCTGTCACCTGTGCCAGGGCATCTGTAAAACAGAAAGTGGAGAAGCTAATAAGCCAAAAAATTTAGAAGAGTGAAGGAACAGATTTCAAGAAGAAGAAAAAATGAAACTTAATACGTCTTTAACAGGTTCCAACATAATTTTGAAGAGCCAGCAGATATTAGGGGGAGAGGGTGAATGGACTGTGATATTATTGAAAGCTTGCATTAAAGTACTGCTGATAGTTAACACAACCATAATGGGCTACTACACCTAGGTAGGAACAACAGCCATTAGTCATCATCACATCTGCGCTATCTCCTCTTTAGTGTTTCAGAGTCACAGTTTGACTGTAACCCCTTCTTCATGGGCCAATTTCACTGGTTCAGTTCCCATATTGCAGCGTTTTGTTTCATGGCCATCTTCACTTGATTTGCTGGCATGAGTAGTCACTCCAGCCACTATATTGCTTTTTCGCAGCTTTCCTGGGAGCGCTTATACCCCCACTTTTTAAAAAAATCTGCTTTGCAGTCTGCTGTTTCCCAGTGCATACTCTTTGTTCCATTTTTTGGCATTCCACTGTCTTCCCCTCTCTCCTGCCCCCTGCCAGCATTGCGGCATTGCGATTGGCTACTCTAGTTTATCCAGCCACTCCCTCTTCCTTCATTTCCATCCCCTTTCCTCTCCTTTTCATCTTTCCTTCCATTCCATCCTCCATTCCTCCTTCCATCCTCCATTCCCTTCCTTCTTTCCTCTTTTTTTTAATGTTTAAGTCCAGCACAGGATTGATGAATCACTGGTTTGAAGGCATACAACGGGGTGCTCCGTTTTTATTCTTTTTGCTTTAACACTGGTGGGAATATTGTATAAGGGGATAAATAATTGGGTATCAGAAATAAAGATTTTAATATCGAGTTTTAGATTCTCTTTTTATATCATGGTGGAGAAACAGGTGCTTGGGAGCAACAATTCTGTTGCTAGAGTGCCGTCTCCAGAATGTTCTGAAGCTGTGCAGCTGGAGAACCCATATAGGGGATGTCGTGAGAATTCTGGAGATTGGATCAAGGCTAGGCCCAAACTGTAGCATGAAACCAGCTTTGGCTTGACAAACACCTTCCTAAAGCTCTCTGCATATAATTTTTGTTTCTTGGGAGCTGGCTGAAGGTCTTAACCCCCTCCTGTGACAAGAACCAGATAGAGTCATAAAATAGTACTAATTGGCAAGAGGCCTATTGGCCTTTACATGTAAATCGCAACAGGACAGAGAGAGGGGGCTGACGGAGCACGTTATCTCTGGCCAGAACAGTCCGATCTTGTCAAAGACTGGTTGAGTGAAAATTCCTTTGTTATTTACAGTTTTAGCTAGTATGTATATTAAGAAAACTGTTTATCTTAAAAAGAAGCAAATGTCCTAAATTATGTTTTTGTTATATCCCCATGTCAGAAATACCATTGAAGAACAAAGTGTACGCAATTGATGAGGTGTCAAACTACATATGAGTTTTGGAGAATCAGTCTATAAAAGTGCTAGGCAGACGGCACTCTGCACTACCTCGTGGGAACACACAGAGACCTGTTTAGTCCTGGTGTTTTCAACAGGGGTCACAAGAGTGCTCTTGTTGGGGGTAGGGACTTTGTATTGTATTATTGCATGCTTACTTGATTGTATTTTATCTCTCTTGCTAGCTGTGAAATAGTCAAGGGCAGACAGGCTTGGCTATAGAGCCTTGTCCTGCTACTTTGTATCTCCTTTCTTGTCTTTAAATAAACTTATAGTTTTGGTTAAGAACTTGTCTGTACAAAGGTGCTTTCCTGTAGCAGCAGCTCAGATTAGTGCTAGGGAGAGCAAGACTAGCGCTTACATTCATACAAGTCTTTTGTGAGGGGCTCCCCAGAACAACAAACCGAAGTGGTGAGGGGGATCCAGAGACAGGGGGTCCCCTCAAAATTCCTGCCACAGGGGACTGCACAGAGACTACAAAGACCTGAGAGAATCCATTGATCCCTGGAATTCAGAAAAATGTCAAAGTGCTTGCATGTAAGTTATACACTGATTACTAAACTATTAACTCTCTCTGATCAATAGACATAAAGATAGGAAAGCAAACTTGATGACAGAGAACATGTTTTTTAATGTTTAAAAGTAAGATATCTTTTCGTGGCTTTAAAAAGAGAGAAAACAGGAAAAACGGAAATGGATGGTGTGTGAACTTGTGTAAGACAACTGATCACTCTAGCATTTTATGAGATTGTCAATAATAGTGTTCTGTGTATGACATACTGCACCTGAGCGGGGTCTGGCCAGAAGGCTTTAAGTCAACAAAACTAAATCATTACATCAAAGCATACATTCTTTTTTAAACTTGCCAGAGTTTCAGTTCTACAGACCCACTGGTGTTTAATTTTACATTTCAGGTTCAGTAAATTTGAACTGTAAACCTCTGTGCCTATAGAATTAGCAGTGTTCATTTGGCACACAGCCAAGACTGGACAAATGGCCAGCCACTTCAAGATGCTGAAAAGCGAAATTCCCAAGAAGCTCGAGGAGAGAAAATAAAATAAAAAAATTAATGAAGAGTATGTGCAAAATGCATCTTCTTTCACTTATGTCTGTATGTTCTATCAATGTCACTAGGGCCATATAAAGCCACAAGGACAACCACATGAGTGGTTCACAGATGTAAATATATTGCTTGGTTGCTCATTAGTTGATTATTTAGAACTTGATGATTCTCAGTCAATGCATGAACTATCTCCACTGAAGAAAACTGTTTGACATTGGGCAATGGTCAATATTATTATTCATGTAGCACCATCAACATGCATGATTTTTTACAAACTATAACACAAAAACACAAGAGGTGCCTTCACAAAAAGGAACAACCTAACAAGGACAGGATAACCTGTACGTGAAGGAATCAATGAACGTATTATTTAATTATAAAGTTTCCACTCAATATTAGTAACACTGTAAATACCTTCAAACATTAGTCAAATGAATAACACCATCAGTAACAAGCAAACAATTCCAGGCTCAAGCCACTTACAAATAAATAGTCAAAACAATTCAACAGGTAAAGGCCAATCAGTTCAAGGTAAGTCCGATTAATTAATGCGGCCCCTTCCTGGCACGCAGCTACGCTGCTCAGCCAGGGGCCATTGATTGACGCTCCGGAGGGGAGACGACACCATCCCCCTCAATCCTTATAAGGTATGCTGGGAGGGCGGAGCAAGCGCTCGTTGCGCAGCTCTGCCCTTCCCAGCTCAGTTCGGTGCAGTCGCTCGGAGGAGAAGGAGTCTCCACCCAAGCGTCTGCAGCGTGGGCCGAGGCGGGCGGACAAGGAGGCGCGGCTGTCGGCTGGGAAGAGCAGTCGGCGACGGAGCGGCGGTTCGGCGGCTCGGCGGCTCGGCTGAGGCTTGTCCGCGCTGCGGCGGGCAGCGCCAGTTCCCGCTGGGCGCGCTCTGCTGCCGGGGCTGTTTGCCTTTCGGCCTCGTTGTCGGCGCCGCGGCGCCCGTGCGCGCGCGGCCCAAGTCGTTAAAAGCTGGGGCCGCCCGGCCGGCGTGGGTGACGTAGCCGAGCGGCCTCTCGCCAGGCTTGCTAGTGGGGAACGGTTTGCTGGGAGCGGGCGGTTGAGGCCATTGGCTTCGCTTTCCCTGGTAACTCCCCCCCCCCAATCCGGTTAAAATACGAGCAGCCTGGGTGTGGGGATTTTTGGGAAAAGAAGGCTGGTCCGGGGTAGCTTTCGGCCTTTCGTTGGTGGGGTCTGCTTCCCCGGGCATCCCTCCCCCCCACCACTCGTGGTTGGGGGTTGTTTGCACACGGCCAGCATTTACTGGCTTCCCCCTCCTTTCTGCCCACCCCTCCTTCTGGCCATAGGGGGCTTGTTTTACGGCGGCCATTTTGTGACTGGTCTGGGTGGGGCCGGCGGCCATTTTGGGAGCACAGTTTTGCCTTGGGCTGAGGGCTCGCAATTTGGCTAGTCTGGTCTGCATGTTCAGCAGGCCAGACTTCCTGCCTTGGTGGGGGTGTACTGTCCTATCCCTTTTAGGGTAGGGAGTGTGATTCTGGCTACAGGTCCCTAATTAGTCGCCAGTCTATAACAAATAATAAATAATTAAAAAGGAATATATATATATAATAATAAACAAACAAACAAAAAATGGCACCTAAAAAAGGGGGCACTGCCAAAGGTAAGCAGCCTGCAAAAAAGGTGGCTTCTAAGCGCCCCCCTCCCCCAGCTGTGTCCTCTTCGGATGAGGAGGACTTCTTGGGGAATCAGCAGGATATCTTGAGGCGATTAGAGGCTCTGGAGCAGGCAAAAGGAGAGGGGTGTGCCCCTGGACAGGTAGCGAATTCTGGGAGGCCGGTACGGCGTGCGTCTAGGAACGCAGTTAACCGTAATATTTTGCATCGTTTAGCAGCCTTGGAAGGGACTATCGGATCGCCAGCAGCTGGAAGCAGCAGTGGGCAGATGGCAACGGTGGTGTCAGCCCGGCAGCCGGCAACGGAAGTGGAGCAAGATTTGTCTGAGGACCAGCCTACGGTCGCGGTGGCTGTGGACCCGATAGAGGTGCCTGGTAAGGACAACGCACCACAGTACAACTATCCATGGCCTTTGGGGCCCTTGGCGCTGGGGACTATGGGGGGGTCCTTGGGTACGCCACAGGACACGCCACTTAGCCAGGGATCTTCAGCTCTTGGGGCGCAGCCCACTCCTGGTGCAGGTCTTCCGTTTTCTGCCCAGCAGCAGCAGGCCGTTGCTCCCCCGGCTTGGGGAGCTCCAGGGGCGGCAGCCTATTTGGGTGCGCCGTTTGGTTGGCCCGCTTGCCCGGCCACCCCTTGGGGTTATTGTCCTTTCCCACCCCTGGTTTATGTGCAGGTTCCGTTTAATGCAATGCCTTTTGGGGACACGGCCCTGCCGTTAGGAGACCATCTTACGCAGGCTACAAGGGACAAAATATTGCGTGGTGAATATGTGGACATCTTTTCCCTTCTCTATCGCGAGTTAGAGAAGAAGGACAAAGATGAAATGGATGATAGGGATAAGGAGCGATTACAGAGATGGCGGGTGGATAGAACATGGAACAATTGGCTGCCTGGGTTTTTGATTTATGCTGGGGTCATTGCCAGGGCGCAGCCTCATAGGGCTGCGTCTTTGTTTCAATACCTTGACATTATCTTGAAAGGCTATACGGGCTTCTCGGGTGCTGCATGGATGCAGTACGACGAGGAGTTTCGTATGCGGGCAGCTATGTCTCCCAGTTTACAGTGGGACCGTATCCACCAGCAACTCTGGTTGTCGGTGATGTCCCCTGCTAAGCCCAATTTGGTGGATTGCTCAGATAGCGGCCACGTGGTGCATCGCAATTCCCAGGCGTCCAATACCCGCGGTGGGGCGGGGCAGCAGGTTCAACCCCGGCTGCTCTGTTGGGAGTATGCATACAAGGGATCTTGCCCCAGGAAGCCATGCCGGTTCAGGCATGAATGCCCCTCTTGTGCGGGACAGCACCCGTATAACGCATGTGGCAAGGCCCGTCAAGGTTGGGGTGGCAGGAAGCAGGGTGGAAGCGGCTCTGGGGGGCAGCAGCCTCCTGGAAAAGGGTCCCAGCCCGGTAAGGCTGAGGGTCCTTGAGCGTCTGTTGCGTGTTTACCCTCTCAAGGAAGACGCAGTTTATCTGTTTGAAGGTTTTAGGGACGGTTTTAGGATCCCTGTTCAAGGACCTAGGGCCCCGTTCATGGCGGAAAACCTGAGATCGGTGCAGGGTAAGGAACATATAGTCAGGGAAAAGATTCAGAAAGAATGTGCTGAGGGTAGGGTTTTGGGGCCGTTTGTGACCCCCCCCGACCCCCAACTTCAGGGTTTCCCCTTTGGGGGTGGTGCCGAAGAAGGCGGATGGTGAGTTCCGCCTTATTCATCACCTGTCTTACCCCAAAGGGGAGTCGGTTAATGACGCCATTCCGGGGCATCTATGCTCAGTAAAGTATACTTCCTTTGACCAAGCGGTCAAGGTGGTGCATAAGTGTGGGGTGGGCGCTGAGCTGGCGAAGTGCGACATTAAGTCGGCATTTCGTCTTCTCCCCATCCACCCCGGGGATTTTGAGCTTTTGGGGTTTGCCTTTGAATACAGGTATTATATGGACCATGCCCTGCCGATGGGCTGCTCCGTTTCTTGTGCGGCCTTCGAGCACTTCAGCTCCTTTCTTGAATGGGAGTTCAGGCGACGAGCAGCTTGTAGTGACTCCGCCCACTATTTAGATGATTTTTTATTCATTGGGCGGGCACAATCATCTCAGTGTGCCAGGCTTTTGGCCATTTTTATCGAGCTGGCTGAGGAGCTGGGTGTACCGTTGGCTCACGAGAAGACGGAGGGGCCTTCCACGGTTCTTACCTTCTTAGGAATTGAGTTGGATACAGTTCAGCAATCCATGAGATTGCCTGGGGACAAGGTTCAAGACCTTAGAGTCCGTCTTCGGGAATTCTTGGGTAAACGGAAGGCATCCCTGGTCGAGCTGCAGCAGCTCGTGGGGCACCTTAATTTCGCGTGTAAGGCAGTGGCTCCAGGAAGGCCCTTTTTGCGTCGATTGTGTGACGCCATGGCCCAATTACGCGCCCCACATCACCGTTTGCGAGTGACGAGAGGTATGCGTGCAGATGTAGAGGTGTGGACTGAGTTTTTAGACGGGTTTAATGGCATTACGCTTTGGCGGGATGAATTGCTGCTCGAGGCGGAGTTACAAGTGACATCTGATGCCTCAGGTTCCACTGGCTTCGGAGTCTATTTCCGACGGCATTGGTGTGCAGAGCAGTGGCCGCCAAACTGGCTGGCATCTGACTTAGTTAGGGACTTGACTTTTCTGGAATTTTTCCCTTTGTTGGTGGCAGTTCGTTTATGGGGTGGGGAATGTCAGACTGTGGCTAAATAATGTCCTTCTCACAGGTTCCCCTTTACAAGCAAACAAGAGTCCATTGTTTGAATAAGGAAACTTTACTGTAGAAATGGTTCATTATAGTCCACTGTCCTGAGTAGGAGACTCAGGATGGTACAAGATCATTGTTACCAATGAAGAGCAAAGCATGAGGTACAGAGTAACAGTTCCCAGCTGCACCAGCCTCCCCCCATAGTTCTCAAAACAACTTCTTTCAGTCTCAGGAAAGTTGTTCTCCCTCAAGGCCAATCCTTGGTGGAACGGTGTTAGACATAACAATCTCGCATGGTGAGAAGTCGGCCTGGGAATCGGTGCACCTGTGGGGAAAACACTTAAGCACTAGAAGCATTAGAAAATGGAGTCAGTACAGTTTACATATACACTGGACCTGACATTCTGCCCCCCTTAAAACAAATTCCCCCCCGGTTTGTATGGGTAGTGAGTATGAAAAGCTTTAGTTAATCTAGGAGCATGAACATGTACAGAGTTCACCCACTCATCATAACCAGAATCAAAGTCCTTCCACCTAATGAGGTAAAAAAGCTGGTTACGTTTGAATTTAGAGTCCAGAATTTGTTGTACCTCATAGTGTATTTGGTCATCTATTAGAGTTGGGATGGGTGGAGCTTTGACGTGCCATTTGTCATCAGTTGGGGCTCTTTTCAAGAGACTGATGTGGAATGTATCATGAACATGGCGCAAATTTTTGGGTAAATTTACGGCGACAGTCACTTTGTTGATTACTTTGCGCACAGGAAAAGGTCCGAGGAACTTCAATGCTAGTTTGCGGCTGGTTTGGGCCAGTTTCAAATTTTTGGTAGAAATGTAGACATGATCTCCAGGATGTAAATCCCAATCGGCCGCACGATGGCGATCTGCGTATTTTTTGTAATCCTGCTTGGCTTTCTCGAGGTGTTGTTTTATAAGAGTCCATTGGTGAGCGGCCTCCCCCCACCATGAGGATACATCCGGCGAACTAGGGGAATGAAGAGGGGGAGCGTCCAGCGGGAAAGGGTTGAAGTGAGTTCCATATACAACCTTGAAAGGAGCCTCCCCAGTGGAAGCATGTACACTGTTGTTGTATGAGAACTCAGCTAGAGGGAGAAGGTCCACCCAGTTATCTTGTTGGAAATTAATGTAGCAACGAAGGAACTGCTCTAAGATTTGATTAGTTTTTTCGGATTGTCCGTCGGTTTGTGGGTGGTGGCTTGAGCTGATTCCTTGTTCAATATTCAACATTTGTAAAAGCTCCCGCCAGAAGTTGGCAACGAACTGTCCGCCGCGATCCGAAATCACCTTGGACGGAAAAGAATGTAATTTTACGATGTGTTTCAAGAATAAATCCGCCAATTTTCGAGCAGTGGGCACAGCAGTACATGGAATAAAATGCGCTTGTTTGGAGAACAGATCTACCACTACTAAAATGCAATTATGTCCTTTTGAATTGGGTAAATCAGTGATAAAGTCCATAGATATTATTTCCCAAGGTCGGTTAGGTGTTTCTAATGGTTGCAGGCGACCCGGAGGTTTCCCTTTCCGAGTTTTGGCGCTGAGGCAAATGGGGCAGGAACCAACATATTGAGAAATGTCTTTGCGCATGCCCGGCCACCAGAATTGCCGTTGTATTAAATGTAACGTTTTTAGGTATCCATAATGACCGGCCGTGGGGGCATCGTGACATCGCTGCAAGACCTCCCGCCGGAGGCTGTCTGGGACATAAAATTTGGTTCCGGCTAGCCAATCCCCCTGTGGGGATTGAATCAGTTTAGTTTTGGGTGCTTTACCCCCCTCCTTTTCCACTTCAGCTTTAAGTTTCGTTTTCCATTCTTGGCTGTGCGGGAGGGGCTGGCTTGCTCGGCTGCGGGTAGTCACCACGCCTCCCAATTGCGTAGGTGAGAAGACTGTGTCTATTGTCTCCTCCCTTTTGCTTTTGTGTTGGGGCATGCGCGATAGTGCGTCTGCGAGAAAGTTAGTTTTGCCCGGGAGGTAATTTAAAGTGAAATTAAATTTGGAAAAGAATTCTGCCCATCGCAATTGTTTGGCATTTAGTCTGCGCGGGCTTCGAAGGGCCTCCAGATTTTTATGATCAGTCCAAACTTCGAAAGGGTGCCTCGCCCCTTCTAGCCAATGCCGCCAGTTAGTGAGGGCTGCTTTGACAGCGAAGGCTTCCTTCTCCCATACATTCCAATTCCTCTCAGCCTCAGAGAACTTCCTTGATAGGAATGCACAAGGCCGCAGCCTTTCATCCTCCCCCTTCTGCAATAATACCGCTCCAATGGCTGTATCGCTGGCATCGACCTGCACTACGAAAGGACAGTTTTCGTCGGGGTGGGAGAGGACGGGTTCTGTAATGAACTGCCCTTTTAGGCATTCAAAGGCCGTTTGGCAATCGGATGTCCATTGTATTCTGGAGGAGGGTTTCTTTGCCTGGTCCCCTTTATTCTTGGTTTTTAATAGTTCTGTTAGGGGGAGCGTGATTTGCGCGAAATTTGCAATAAAGTCTCTGTAAAAGTTGGCAAAACCCAGGAAGGACTGTAATTCTTTACGGGTGGTGGGAGTTTGCCATTCTTGGATCACTTGTATTTTAGATGGATCCATCTTCAAACCCTCTGAGGAAATACAGTAACCAAGGTAGGTGAGCTCGGTTTTATGGAATTCACATTTGGACAACTTGATGGGCAGTTTATTTTTCATTAATGTAGCCAGAACTTTTTGGACTAGTTGGATGTGGTCTTCCTCAGTGTCTGAGTAAATTAACACATCATCAAGGTACACCACAACTCCTTTATAGAGGAATTCATGTAAGACTTCATTTATCATGGACATGAAAACGGAAGGGCCTCCCGCCAAACCAAACGGCATAACTAAATACTCGAACTGTCCGAGGGGCGTATTAAACGCTGTCTTCCATTCATCCCCTGCCTTTATACGAACGTGGAAGTAAGCATCTTTCAAATCTAATTTCGTAAAGATCTTACCTTGGGCCACGACGTTGAGGAGGTCTCGGATGAGCGGGATGGGATAGGCGTTGTTGGTTGACACAGCGTTAAGTCCTCTAAAGTCCGTGCATAGCCGGAGTCCCCCATCTTTTTTCTTCACGAAGAGGACTGGAGCCGCATGGGGACTATTGGCTGGGCGGATGAATCCCCTTTGGAGATTGGTGTCGATGAATTTCCTGAGCTCTTCCCGTTCACGGGGATTCATAGGGTAGAGTCGGCCTTTGGGCAGTGAGGCCCCGGGTAATATCTCGACTGCGCAGTCGGTTCTTCTGTGCGGGGGTAAGGTATTGGCTTCTTCTTCGGAGAAAGCGTTCAAGAAAGGCCAATAATATTCGGGTATTTGTTTTATGTCCTCCCGGGTGAGAAGAGCCTTTTCGGTGTGGGAGGGATCACTGCCCCAATTTTGGTCCCATCGATGGGTTTTACAGTTGGCGTGATTGAAGGTGATGCACCCTTCTGCCCAGTTTATGTGGGGGTTGTGATCACAAAGCCACTTGCTGCCTAGAATTAACGGGTATTTGGCAGTAGAGCTGATGACGAAAGATCTTTTCTCCCAGCGTTGGCCCATGCCCGTGACCACTGGAATTGTTTCTGTGGTAACAGGGTTAGTGCCATCCATTTGTTCAAAAATCACCGGGTTTTGCAATTCGCGGACTGGTAAAACCAGTCCATTGACTAGGGCTGGGGCGATGATGTCTCTCGAACAGCCCGAGTCGATGAGAGCTTGTACACGGATGTGCATCTTCCTCTCCGGGTTAAGCAAAGTTACAGGCATGAATAATATGGACCCAGGCGGCCGGTCCTGCGTAGGGACTGGTTTGGGGTGGATCTGTCGTTTGGGCCCTTTTACGACAGATCCATTTCGTTTCCCGACTGAGGGCTTTCTGGATTTCCCTCTACATTTGGGGAAGCGGGGTCGTATTCCATGATTTCTTCCGCCTCTAACCCCCTGTCTGAGGCAGGTCGTAGGGGAGCGCCGCGGCCTCTGCCCGTTCTGGGAGCCGGTGTCGGGCGTTGGAATGGAGGAAATGGGGTAGGGGTTGGACGCCGTAGTTGGAGTGGAGGTCTTTGCACAGGCCGGTAGGGGCATTGTGCTGCAAAGTGACCGGCTTGTCCACATTGCAAACACAACCCTTGCTGCCATCTAGCATCTCTCGCTCCGCGAGTTGCGTACCCAACACCCCGTCCTCCCTTCTGTAGAGTCAAAGGGCGTCTTTGTCCCGTTTGTTGTTGTTGTTCAACCAAGCGGACTTCCAAAATGCGATTTTCAACTTCGCACGCGAGTTGGATCCAGCCCAATAGAGTAGGAGGGTTGTCCTGCATAAGGGCTCTATCTAGAAGTCTCGGGTTCAGCCCTTGCTTGAACAGAATAATTTTGGTGGATTCCTCACACCTAGGGCATTTAGCAGCTAGTTGTCGGAATTTCGTAACATAGTCTCTTGCCGACATGCTGCCTTGTCTAATGGCTTGCAATTCTGTTCGGGTCCTAGTTTCCTCTAAGGGGTCTTCATATTGTGCTCGAATAGCATCCACCAACCCCTGGAGAGTATTAAGTTCCGGGGCCCCAATATTGTATAGTCCTACATACCAGTCTGCTGCTTTGCCTTGTAAACGAGAACCGAGATGCTCAATTTGGCTGGCCTCGGAACCAAAGAGGTGTCCCCACCGGTTGAAGAATTGTACTACCTGCAGTAAGAAAAATCCCAGTTTGGAGGGATCCCCGTCAAAAGTAGCTTCTAGTTTCACCCAGCCCATGGGGAGGTCTTGTCTCGGAGCTGGTGCTGGGTAAAAGTCCATTGGAACCATCAATGGCCCTTGCGGCACGAGGAGGGGTTGTTGGGGCCATGGTTGTGGCAGCGGTGCTGGCTGTGCTGGCGGCGGTAGCCCCGGCTGGGCTGGTGGCGGCGGCACCGGCTGTGCTGGCGGCGGTAACACCGGCTGGGCTGGCGGCGGTGGTCTTGGTTGGGTTGGTGGCGGTAGTAACGGCTGGGCTGGAGGCGGCAACCGCGGCCGGGCTGGTGGTGGCAACACCGGAGGCGTCGGCAGTAGCGGTTGAGGTGGAGGTGGCCGTAGAGGTTGGGCCATGATCGGCCGCTGAGGGGCGGGTCGGCGGGGTCGTAGTGGTAAAGGCCCCACCGGTTGATTGGGAGGTGGTAATATTGGTTGGTCTAGAGGCAAACGTACCGGTTGCTGTAGAGGTATTAGTTGCGGTCGAAGCGGGAGGGGCCGCAGCGGCGAAGGCCTGATGGGTGCTGGGCCGCGCGGGCTTGCCCCTCCCGGCGTCGTTACTCTGGGAAGCAAGGGCTGTTCCCGTGGCACTGGTAGATCTTCCCTTGGGATTTGCTGAATGGGAACAACTTCTGGCGGTTGGCGTGGCGATCCCTCCCTTGGAGGAGCCGGAGGCTCTTCTAACTGATCCGGCCGGACCGTTATTGGGGAAGCTGGAGGGGGTATCACCGGCGACGTGGTCGGACAGGTTGGCCCTTCCTCAACGTCTCTAGGCACCTCAGCTGGAGTATCTCCGGGAGGTGGATCTCCGTCCGGTCTAGGGGGTTCCGTTGGAGCTTCTCCAGGCACCTCAACTGGAGTATCCCCGGGAGGCGGAACTTCATCCAGTCTAGGGAGTTCCGAGGGAGTTTTTCCCGGTTCTCCAGGATAGGTTCCTCCTCTCCTTTCAATCTGGGAGGGTCGATAGGGTCCTCGCCAGTGAGGCGGGATCCTTCTTCACTTTCAGCAGGGTAACTTGAGTGCGGCGGCTGCCACGGGACGATATCCCTCATATGGGGAATAACGCTTTGTAGTGTTGCTATTTGTACGGCCATCTCTTCAGGTGATGGTCTCTCGCCTGCTACCATCACCGAGAGCAGATGTATGGCATGAGCTAGGCTGTCCTCCATGTCGATCAATCTAGCTTCCAGCTGTTGGACTCGACTTGGACCCGATTGTCCCATCGTAGCACCTCCTGCGGCGGCGGCTACCGGGGAAAACGGCCCCCAGGGTGGAGGGTCTCCCTGATCGTCTTGCGATCTCGCTGCTAGAATTCCTTTGGCTAGGCCCGTCACTGCCGAAATGCCGGAATCTACAGCCAGGGTGCGATTTTGCATCTGCACCCAACTTGATTCAGGAACCTCCTGTGGCTCCTTCCACTGGGCAAGTTCCGAATAATCCCAACTTAGGACGCCGCGGCGGGACGTATCCCATTCCGGGTGCTCGGTCGTTCTATTCCAAAACAGCCACGGTTGGCTGCTGTCAAATTCAGGGACTGTCTCTAGGCTCCGGCGCCCGTCCATGGATAATTGTTGGTGCACCCCACTGGCCCTACGCTCCCTCGTTTCTCGGGGTCTGGGTCCCCACTCCGACGGTGTGGGTAACGAGAACAAGGGGAGGGTGGTGGCCGTCGGCCTTTCCCCTCCACGGCCGAGATCGATGAGAGGCGGGGTAGTAGTCGAAGCTCCGTTCCCCGCTGGTACAGGCTCCTGGGGTTGCACTGGTTGTTCGTCGGGAGGTGCATACGGATCAAACAAAGGATCCCTGTCCGGGACTGCCTTGGATTCCGCTGGGCCCGACTCAGGCATGATTGGTAACAAAATGTCAGACTGTGGCTAAATAATGTCCTTCTCACAGGTTCCCCTTTACAAGCAAACAAGAGTCCATTGTTTGAATAAGGAAACTTTACTGTAGAAATGGTTCATTATAGTCCACTGTCCTGAGTAGGAGACTCAGGATGGTACAAGATCATTGTTACCAATGAAGAGCAAAGCATGAGGTACAGAGTAACAGTTCCCAGCTGCACCAGCCTCCCCCCATAGTTCTCAAAACAACTTCTTTCAGTCTCAGGAAAGTTGCTCTCCCTCAAGGCCAATCCTTGGTGGAACGGTGTTAGACATAACAATCTCGCATGGTGAGAAGTCGGCCTGGGAATCGGTGCACCTGTGGGGAAAACACTTAAGCACTAGAAGCATTAGAAAATGGAGTCAGTACAGTTTACATATACACTGGACCTGACAGGGAATTGGCCAACCACTCTGTCCACTTTTGGTGTGACAACTTGGCAGTGGTGCATGTGGTCAATTCCTTGACGTCCAAGTCCCCTAGGGTTATGCGATTGGTTAGGGAATTTACGCTGTTGTGCCTGAAAAATAATATATTGTTCAAGGCCAGACACGTTCCTGGCATTAGCAATGGTGTGGCGGACGCTTTGTCTCGCCAACAGATGGAGCGTTTCTGGCAACTTGCACCGGAGGCGGACCCACTTCCGGCGGCGATGCCCCCAGACCTTTGGCTGCTTGGGAAGCCGAAGCGTGTCGTGCCATCCAGCTAGCCATTGCACCCAGCACGAGGAGGGCGTATTGGAGAGCGGTAGGCCAGTTGGAGGAGTTCAGGAAGGGGGCTGGGATTGGTCGGTGTTGGCCTGTCCCTGTCGAGCATGTTCTGCGGTTTTGTGTTTGGCAGAAGGGCCGCGGGTTGGCTGTGAAATCAATTAAGGGGCAACTTGCCGCCCTCGCCTTTGTTAGCAAGGCCAGGGGATTGCCTGAGGCCACGGGCGATTTCCGGGTGCGGAAGATGCTCGAGGGATGGTCTAGGGAGAGCGTGGTCCGTCAGGATCCACGAGAGCCGATTTCACCTTCTGTTCTTCGAGGCCTTGGTGCAGTTTGGAAAGTAGTTTGCAAGTCGGGCTATGAAGCCAGGCTCTTTCATGCGGCTGCTTTAACTGCTTTTTTTGGAGCTCTCCGGGTGGGGGAGCTTGTGGTTGCTTCAGTCAGGGACGCTTCTGGTCGGGCCCTTATGGCAAGTGACCTAACTTTTGTCGGTGAGGCAGTGGTGTTGAGGATTCGTTGGTCTAAGACTGACCAGATGCACAGAGGGTCGAGCATTACGTTGGGGGCCTGCTCTGACTTGGAATTATGCCCGGTCAGGGCATTGAGGAGGTACTGGCGAGTGCGGGGTGCTGAGGAGGGATGCCTCTTTTGGCACCTGGATGGTTCCCCGTTGACCCGTTACCAGTTTTGGGCCGTGACTAAGTGGGCTCTGGCTGAGTTGGGGTTGCAGGGAGTGAGTTTTGGGACGCATTCCTTTCGGATAGGGGCTGCTTCAACGGCCGCTGCCATGGGCTATTCTGGACAAGTTATCCAGAGGGTAGGAAGGTGGCGGTCTTCAGCCTTTCGCACTTATGTGCGCCCCCTCTCTAGATTTTGAAAGTACTAATTTGTGTTTTCCTTAGGTCCAGCGTCACGGGTAGGACGGCAACGCATCCTGATATGTGGGCACAGCTATGTCTTCTGGGCAGCCCATCAAGCACGCAGGACGCCAGTCGGGTCCCAGCTTGGCCTTAGTGATCGGGCTGTGATCGAATGGCAGGGTCGTCGTGGCCTACGGTGGCTGGGCCTGTTGCCATTGTTGTTCGGAGTGGGGCAGGGTCTGCCGCCCCACATCCTTGTTATTCATTTGGGGGGGAATGACCTCGGCTTTCAGCAGGGTAAGGCACTTTCTTCCCAGGCGCTGTCTGACATGCGCCTCATTGCAGCTAGATGGCCGGGAGTGCTGATCATGTGGTCGGCCATGATCCCTCGTCGGACTTGGAGGGAGGCTGAGAATCGTTCAGCCGTTGAGAGGGCGAGGATGAAGGCCAATCGGGCCATCCAGAAAGGATTGGGGGAGGGGTTGGGCGTTTATCTGCCTCACCCCAGGATCAGGGCCGAATTCCCCACCCTCTACCGGGGTGATGGGGTGCACTTGTCCCAAGCAGGCAATCAGATATTTATAGATGACTTGCGGCAAGGACTTAGGTTGGCACTCGGCCATCGGTGGGGCGCCAGGACCTAAGCAGAGGCTTGGTTCTGGCATTGGCGGATTTGAGTAGGAGTAGGGTGTGGGTCGGTGAGCACCCTTGGCGCTTCCCTATTGTGGGAATAGGGGCCTGCCTAAAGGTCTGGTACTGCTGTGACGGCTGCCAGATGCAGAGGCAGGTTGCCTTCGGGAACCCCAGCCTGCGAGTCCTTCCCTCACTGCTATACGGCTGAGGTGTTCAGGGGCTCAAAGGGGGGTGACCAAAATTGCCTGGCCGGCTGGGTCCGCCCCATCCTAACGGATGGGTCCCACCTGGGGCTTCGGGGCTCGCCCAGACAGGTCAAGGCGGTGGTCCATGGGGACACCGTGGCTTGACCTGTACCGCTGTTAGGTCCTTGCCGCTGTTTGGTTTGCTTGCTTGTACATAGTTAATAAAGTGGCCCTTAGATCCAACTTGGTGTCTGTCTCTTATTCTGACTGGGGTGTCAATGCGGCCCCTTCCTGGCACGCAGCTACGCTGCTCAGCCAGGGGCCATTGATTGACGCTCCGGAGGGGAGACGACACCATCCCCCTCAATCCTTATAAGGTATGCTGGGAGGGCGGAGCAAGCGCTCGTTGCGCAGCTCTGCCCTTCCCAGCTCAGTTCGGTGCAGTCGCTCGGCCCACCCGCCTCTCCCTATATTGGTGCAGGATTAGCCGGTCGCTCGTTGGGGGCCAGGTAGGAATTTTTCTCCTCCATTTCCGAATTGGCCGGGGAAATGGGGTTTTTTCGCCTACCTTGCACCAATGTTGGGGATTGAGGTGATTGGCTGAGGGTGGTGCTTGTTAGGAAGTTTTGGCGGATTTGAGTAGGAGTAGGGTGTGGGTCGGTGAGCACCCTTGGCGCTTCCCTATTGTGGGAATAGGGGCCTGCCTAAAGGTCTGGTACTGCTGTGACGGCTGCCAGATTCAGAGGCAGGTTGCCTTCGGGAACCCCAGCCTGCGAGTCCTTCCCTCACTGCTATACGGCTGAGGTGTTCAGAGGCTCAAAGGGGGGTGACCAAAATTGCCTGGCCAGCTGGGTCCGCCCCATCCTAACGGATGGGTCCCACCTGGGGCTTCGGGGCTCGCCCAGAAAGGTCAAGGCGGTGGTCCATGGGGACACCGTGGCTTGACCTGTACCGCTGTTAGGTCCTTGCCGCTGTTTGGTTTGCTTGCTTGTACATAGTTAATAAAGTGGCCCTTAGATCCAACTTGGTGTCTGTCTCTTATTCTGACTGGGGTGTCAATATCCCATATACAGGCTCGCTGAGCAGTGAAGTAATTATGTGTCTTCTTATTTGTTGCAGGTGCAGATCAAGGGACACACAGGTAGACAATCCCTGCCGCCCAACATTCAGGGCTGGCAACATGACTTGATGTTTCATATGATTACCTCCTCAGGGACGGATAATCCCAAGCACCTGAAGATATTAAAATGAATATTATAATAAATACAATAAATACATGTGTTTGAAAAATATTTGATCTGCACCTGCAATATCTCATTATCTCATTATCTCATTATCACAGGTAACTGATATCCTTTACAGAGGCGGGGTCAGGGGGAGTCCAGTGGCACCTGGCCTGGGCTTTCGGGGATCACAGTTCTCTTTGTCAGATGCATCTGGCAGGGAGGACTGTGGTTATCGAAGGCTTGTGCTGCAGTGGAATTGGTTGGTCTTGGAGGTGCTGCTGGACTCTTTTTGATTTTGCTACTACAGACTAACACGGCTAAGTCCTCTGAACCTTTACAGAGGCAAACTGATCTCCACATCAGAAGGAGCTGTTTGCATCTGCATATCAGAAGGAGATGTTTGCATCTACCCCGCCCCCCTCCTCCTCTATATCTGACCAGTTTCGCTTTTTGCCCTCCATGCATCTGACGAAGAGAACTGTGATTCTCGAAGGTATTTTGCTTTAGTTAGTGTCATACTCAGTAAAGAAAATCTAGCTCAAACAATATTTGGTGATTGCGAAATAAAATATATTCATGTTGGAAGGAGGATTACTAGGCATAGAAATATGCTGGCCCTTTGACCAGAAATATCATGGCTATTTCCAGTGGATCCATCCATGATATTAAAATAGTTCTGCAGTTCTGCAGATTGAGTAAATGGGATGGTGATTTTGCAAATAACAGAATGATTCCAGGTAGGTACAAAGTTCATGTGAGCAAGGCGGGAAAGTCTGTGTAGTTGGTTAAGCAGAGGCACAACAGTGCTCTAATGTGTATTTTTATTATGGTATAATTTTAAGGCCTATTGGCTGTTTTTTCCTCTTATTCCCTATCTAAAGACATAATCAGCAGATATCTCCACAGCAGTTAACCACCACATCATGTACAGAGAGGATTATGACTTCAGAAAAAGAATAAGCAGCAGGAATAGATGAAGTCCTAACAATAAACATTTCAAGTGATACAACTGAGCTTTCCCAGAAAAAGCCATACTTTTCTTTCAAAATAAAATGTAACCGTTTCTTCATTTGACTTCTTCACTAATCCTGTGCCCTTGTTTCTTCAAGAAAGCAGTTGCATAGAGGAAGGATTAGATTTTTTTTCAAACAGCTTACAGAAACAGTTCAATTTAACTATTTGTGTTATATTAAATGAGTCAGTATGTGTTTATTAGAACACTACTAACTTAAGCCCAAACTGTTGCTTCCGTTTGCTCACTCTTTTGAGATTCTAATCTACTCCAAAGAAAGGTTAGAAAGAACCACATAGATAAGACATAAGAATCCCTTTGTAGGGTTAACAAATGAGCTATAAATATACACCACAAGCCTTATATAAAGTTTACATGCAAAGGTTACCTGAGAGAAATTTCCTAGGAAAGAGAGAATTGCCTGCAGTACTGATAATGGCCCAGACTAACCTGATTTCTTCAGATCTGAAAAGTTAAGCAGGGTCAGTCCTGGTTAGTAATTGAATAGGAGACCAACAAGGAAGGCCAGGGTCACTATGCAAAGGCAGCAATGGCAAATCACTTCTGTTTGTCTCTTACCTTGAAAGCCCTACGGAGCCTTCATAAGTTGGCTGTGACTTAACCACACTTTACACACACACCACCTCTTAAGGTGGTTGTATCTGTGCAGAACCTAAACATGTACCCAAGCATGCTTGAGGAAGATGTCACTTTGTCAAGTCAAACAACAATCCATTGTGAAGTAAAATATTTATGACATCACCAGCACATGAACCAATCAACTTTCTTCCTTTACCCTCTCTTTTCTTGTCAAGAATTGTAAGTTGTTTTGTGTTGAAACTTGTAAGAATCTGTTACTGGAATTGGTCTCCTTGTGAATAAAAGAATTTGTGGGGGAATTAGCAAGCAAGGAAGACAGCTATGTGAGAGGTAACTATGGGGTCTTGTGCACCAATGTCTACGAGGAACCATTCCACTAGAGAACCCTTTCAATAAGCAGGCAGATATTCTATCAAAAAGGGTTTTTTATTTAAAATTTTACAGATCAATTGCACACAAAATACACAGCACACACATACAGAGCTAACTAGAAAAAAACAGGGAGGAAAGTTGGAGAGAGTTGCAGAGTTAGTTTTATAGTTACAAGGTCCAGAAGATTGAGAGTGTACAAGGGAGAGCAGCTTCAGTGACCAGTACTTCATGGCAAGAGGGAGAAGGGCTCAGACATGCCATCTGAGAGCATGTGGAGGGTCCAGAACACACACACACTGAGCACATGGCAGGACAGTCATATATACTGTGTAACATGCCCTGAGGCAGGACTGAGAGTTTCTGCCCTAAAACAATGCCTTAATGGTTCTTCCCAGGGTGGGACAAAGGACTAGGAAATTGTCTCCAGGGTGAGATAATAAGGCTGGTGAACTGTCCCCAAGGTGGGACAATGAACTAGGGAGGTTTGATTAGGTCTTCCTGGGAGGAACTATAGGTGTTAAAAGATTATTTGATGACCCACGATGGCTGGATGGGTGAAGCTACAATAGGAGAGTAGGTAAAGGGTAGAATTGGCAGGTGTGTGAATGGATTCATCCAAGTACCTCTGGAGATCTCCATTGTTCTATAGTTATGCACAAACTCCAGGGTGTGGGGCTAAGTTAGTCTTACTTCTCTTCTCACATTCCAGTACTTTTCCAGATATACAGAAAACAGCCATATGGTTTGATAAACAAATTAAGAGAAGCTCAAGGAACTGAAGCTCATCTAAGCCTTTGGGACCCTTAGATGGATATTTTTTCGTGCTTTTTGGAATATTCATTTTGCTAGAGCAAAGGGAACCATGCTTTCTCCCTCTCTTAGTTTACATGTTCAGAGGAGCCCCAGGACAGCAAGGCAAGGTTGTTTTTTTTTAATCTTTTATTTAATTTTGGTTGCAATATAAATATGACAAAAAGTGAACATGAACAGTAGAGGCAGGCATGGACCAGGGCTGGTTTCATGGACCACAGACAACGAACTTTTCACGGGCCTGTCCCAGTTCGTGGACCGGTTTGTTGGTTCATGGCCCGTCAATTTCGGGGGGGCTAGGACAGCCTTCTTTCACACTCAGAGATGCCAAACTCACAGGACGTCTTCAGCAGGCTCTCCTCCAGCCACCCTCCAAGTTTGGTGAAGATTGGATTTCAGACGTCTGAATTATATACACCCAAAGCAGCTTCCCCCAGGAAGGTTCCATTAGATATAATAGGAGCCACAAATACCAATTGACTTGCATTGGCTCCACTGTGATACACTGCAGCACCAAAAAGTTGCAATGAAAACATGGAATGGAGTTAGAGAATCTTCTTCTGAGAATGGAAAGTGCTCTGCAGAAGTGCTGTTCTCTGTTATTTCTGCACAAGCTTAGATTCACTACTCTGCTCTGGGTTTAGGATTGCCAGCCTCCAGGTGGTGACTGGAGATCTCCCTGAACTAATCTCTGGGCCACAGAGATCATTTCATCTGGAGAAAATGCTGCTTTGGAGGGAGATCTCTATGGTATTATACCCTGCTGAGGTTCCTCCCCTCCCCAAACCCTGCCTTCTTCAGGCTCCACCCACAAATTCTCCAGGAATTTCCTAACCTGGAGCTGGCAACCCTATCTGGGCCTGGAATGAAGGCCCTCAGAGTGGAATGACAGTCCCTGGGAGCTAAACTGCTCAGGAGCTGGAATGACTGCCACCAGAGTAGAATGACGGTCTCTGGGAACAGATCAAGGAGAGTTGGTAAAAGTCAGATCCAGATGATTTTAAACAGATCCTCATGAATTCATATGATTTTTATATTGAAACAGAACAAAAAGGCCATTATATTATAGATCATGTTCTAGTCTACAGGCAGCACCAAAACAATCATGCACCCACCAAGCCATGGGGCCACCATGGAGCAAAAACATGCTTCAAAAGCACGGATCCTCATGGATCATCTTGATTTTTACATGGGGCCACCCAAAATCCATGACACAATCCCATATCATGACTATAGCCACAAATCGCACCCAAAACACCATGCACTCACTGCTTCGTTGCACCACCACAGTGCAAAAACATGCTTGAAAACCACAGATCCTCATTGTCTAGTGGTAAGACATTCCCAAAGAGGGGGTCAGATCCTCCTGGAATGAACCCAGCTATGGACAACGAGTCCTTCTGCCGAGATGCAGCCAGAGCGTGGCAGGCACTGGTGGACTAGGGGACGGGAGGATCCATGGGGAAGGAGGTTAAAATTCCCCTTGTGGTGGGGTACATTCACTCTTGGCAAGGACAGGGGGTGGTCCAGATTCCTGACCCACCCGGGCACCTTCCCAGCTGGGACAAGTGCTCTAAATAATAATGATACTGTTAATAAATATAATGTATAAGAGTATTCTGTAAGTCCTCACAGGCTTAGCCCCTAAGTCTGGCTGTGGAACAGAAGCAGCCAGAATCTCAAGCAAAAGCTTCAAATTCCTCTCTCTGTGACTGAAAAATCCACCCTGCAGTTTCTCTGTGTCTTACTGCCTGCTGGAAACCGAAACCACTTGCCTGAGAGGTGAGAGGGAATTTCCTCCTTCTGCTCTCATAGAGAAGAACAGGAGCTCTCTGTTTCACCACCAGAGAAGGTCTGTGGACATCCCCTCCATTGCCTAGGAAATTGATTGCTTGGTTTCACGGACCAATGGACCAGCCCAAAAATACTTGTGTCCAGGGCTTTTTTTCTGGAAAAAGAGGTGGTGGAACTCTCTATTATCACATGTGCGCACACGAAGCGCGCACATGCTCCCAGAAATACATGATGATATCACTCCTGGAAGTGATGACACTCCCAGAAGTGATGCCGCTTCCCAGAACCCAGCACAATGCATTACGACGAGATGTTAATAAGTTTGGAAAATTACAGTATTATGTTTCCTTTCTGTATCCTCTACAAAAAGTGAGATCTTCCATTCCCTTTTGCAAACATTTCATTTCTTTGGAATCATATTTTAAAATATGCAAGAAGGAGAGGGCCTCTAAAAATCCAAAACCCATCTCACAAATCTAAATTCTAACAGATTCCCTCTGCCAGCATAGAAAAAAGTTCCAAAATTCTTTCTCAAAATTCCACAGAGTCTGAAATTCCTAATCTAATGAATATTGAATTTTCAAATTTTCAAATTTTCAGGGAGGGTTTTGCTTTACTGGAGCAATTCAAAATTAGATACTCAACTTTAGCTGCATTAGATTTATATTTAGTTTAAAATGACTTTTTTTTTGGTGGCCTGCCAACTCTACCTTACCAATGGCTAAGCCACTGTGACACTGTGAAATGATCATAAATATTCCAGACAAACGATATTCATAAAAACTTCCTTAACACCCAATGTCCACTCCGATTTCAGTGATGTTAATCAGCTGAGGATGGGGAGAACCATTTGAGTTACAGCTATTAAGATGAATATATTGATGAAAGCCTTCTGTGACTTGGACACAGCTATCCATTCGTAACATAAAACTGGAATAACCATAACTGATATTTTAACTAATAAAAATAACCATAACTGATATATTTAACTAACACAGAACCAATCTGCATTCAAAAGCTGTGGGAACCATAACAATGTCAACTTCAGTCAACAAAAGAGTGAAAGCAACACACACACGCACAGCCCCACCCACCCCATGAAAAGAAAGCCAAATAAACTCAAAGCAACACACACATACATAGCCCCACTCCCAAAAAGAAAGCACAATGAACTCAAAGCAACACACATACACACACAGCCCCACCCACCCACTCCCCCAATGAAAATAAAACAGAATGAACTCAAAGCAGCACACACATACACAGAAACCCCTCAATGAAATGAAAGCAGAATGAACTCGAAGCAGCTTAATCTCCTCTGGAGAGCTGGCCCTAGCAGCTCTGCTTGCACTCTCTCTCTCACACACACACATACACTCACGAATGGAAAAAAAAGCAGAATGAACTCAAAGCAGCTAAACCTCCTCTGCAGAGCCAGAGCCAGCCCCAGCAGCTCTCTCTCTCTCTCTCTCTCTAACTCACAGAGAAATGGGGGGGAAAGCAGAATGAACTCAAAGCAGCTAAACCTCCTCTGCAGAGCCCGTGCCCCAGCTCGCTCTCTCACTCTCATTCATAGAGGAATGGGAAAAAGCAGAAAGAACTCAAAGCAGCTAAACCTCCTCTGCAGAGCTAGCACCAGGCCTGAGCAGTGTCTGCTTGCGTGCACGCTCTCTCTCTTACTCACGAATGAAAAAAAGCAGAATGAACTCAAAGCCACTTACCCTCCTCTGCAGAGCTCGTGCTGGGCCCCAGCTCTCTCTCCCTCTCTCTCTCTCTCTCTTTCTCTCACTCTCTCTCTCATACACACACAGAGGAATGGAAAAAAGCAGAATGAACTCAAAGCAGCTAAGCCTCCTCTGCAGAGCCTGCAGGGCCGAAGGAGGAAGGAATCACGTGGGCAGATTCTAGAGCTGCCGGAACAGTGTTCCGGAGCGTTCCCCCTCAAAAAAAGCCCTGCTTGTGTCCATGAAAAACGCCTGTGAATGCCAAACCATGCCGGTCTGTGTTGAATTTTGGTCCATTTTTGGGTCTGTGCCCACCTCTAATGAACAGTAACCTGGCAACAGCCTTTAAAACAATTCAGAGAGTATACATAATTATACAAAGGTGTTAAAGACTTTAAACATACTAGGCACATACAAGTTATAAAGAACACTAATAAACAGGAAAATCCAAGTTTCTTACGTATAACATGGAATCTCGTAATATTCTTGAGTGGAAATCCCCCTGTACATTGAGTCACTATTTGTTATGTATTCTAACACTGGGAACCATTGTTCCATAAAAACTTATTTATAATTGGGGTGTTCTGTCTGTGCTACCTGGTCAGAGATCTTCTCCATTATAAAGTAATCCCAAATCTTCTGGAGCCAGTGTGAAGTCTGGGGAGCTCTTTTTTCTGTCCAGCAAGCTGCTATAACTGTTTTGGCTACTGACAAAAGTGCGGCTATCAAAGCTTTGTCAGGATGAGGGATTGTGTTATCATGCCAAAGTTTTAGAAGAATAATTTCTGGTTTTAGCAGTATGGTTTAGTTTGTCATGTCTGTAATAATTTTTATTACTTTAAACCAAAATTTTTGAATTTCTTTACAATCCCACCAACAATGGACGAATGTACCCCTTTTGCCACATCCTTTCCAGCAGGTGGGGGAGAAATTGGGATTTATGTGATTTAAGTTAGATGGGGTAAGGTACCACCATGTTAGTATTTTTAATGTTTATAATTTGACATTAATGCTTTTGGTATTCATTATGGGAAATGGTTAGATTTCTTTCCAATCACTATCATTAAAGGTTGTGTAACAATCTTTTTTGGCAGGAGCTTTTATATGAGAGAAGACAGGAATTGCTACTTGCATTCAAGATACTATAAATTCTGGAGATTGTACCTTTTTTTCCCTCCTGCCTGTTGCTTTATTAGGTCTTCAAAAGCCATGTTGGATTGTTTTAGAAAATCTCTAGACATTTCTAAAAGATTCTTTAGTTGCAGGTATTCAAACCAGGGAATAGTAGTCTTTGCCTTTGCTTCTAAATTTACTTTTTCCATAAGTAGTTTATTCCTTGACACATCATAGAATCTGGTTATTCGCCCCACCTGGACGGCAGCACCGCAGCTTGGACAGGGGCCGCGTTTGCAGCCCTGGAAGAAGAAAAGGCAGTTGGGCATTTCCTAGGCATCCGAGGGCTTTGCTGGATGGGCGGAGCTAAAGGCATATTTGCCTGCTCTGCCCTTCCACAGCACACAGTTGTCTTTGTTGCTTGGGCCACCCACTCTCCCTATAGCAGTACAGGATTAGCCAGTTCCTGTTTATCAGGGCCAGGTAGGAATTTTTTCTCCTCTTCCAATTGGCATAAGGAGACATGTTTTTTGCCTACCTTATACTGCAGGATGGAGTCCTAGTAACTGGTATGGCGGAGCTGTAAATATTTTGGCCACTGGTAGGTTAGGATGGGAAAATGAGTGACCCCCTTGGCACATCCCCATTGGTGGGGAATTGGGGTCTGTCAGGAGTGACTGGTGGGCTCCACGGCAGCCAGTTGCGAGGGCAGACTGCCACGTAGCTCCCCTGTACAAGTAAGGCCCTTCTGCTGTACAGCAAGGTGCTGCAGGCTTGGAGGGGGGACCATTTGCCTGGCTGGTTGGGTACCAGCCATGCTTTGTATGTCTCACCAACGCGGCAGTGGGGGCTCGCCCAGACAGGTCAAGGTGGAGGTCATGGGTGACCCCAGGGCTTGACCTGTACCACTAGTTAGTTAGATCCCTTGCTGTATTGACAGTTTATGTTGAAATTAATAAAGTGGCCCAATTTTATGCCCAAGCTTTATGTCTGCCTTTTATTTCGACTGCGGGGGGGGGGGGGAGTTGCTTATTTTCCACCATTGAAATGACTCTTTGGCACTAGCCAGTTTAAACTATGTTTGGTTTGGAAAGGTTATAAATTTAGAATTATGTGGTACCAGTTTGTGTCCTTTTTAATTCCAAATTTATAAAGTTGATTTTAAGAAAGGTTATGTATGTCGTTTGATCTGTGTGGGGGTTTTACATATACACACTTGTAAATTGTTGCAAGCTGTGTATGATTGATCAATATTCTTCCAGTCTACTGCTTGAATTTGGTTTAACATTATAATTATATTCCTTTAGTTGTGTTGCTTCATAATAAAGCTTCAGGTCTGGGAGATTCAGACCTCCATGCTTAGGTTTATTAACATGTTGGACGCTATCCTGGGTTTTTTGTTGTTCCAGATAAATTTTAAGATCTTATTCTGCCAATTTTTGAACTCTTTGTCTGGGATGCTGATTTGAATTGATCTAAAATAAAATAAAAATTTTGGAAATATCATAGATTTCATCAGGTCTAGTCTTTCCAACAAGTTGACATCAATGTCTTTCCATTGGTTGAATAGACTTGTTAGAGATTGGGCTAAGTCACTGTGGTTAATTTTTAGTAGGTCCCTAAGATTTAAGGGGATTTTTACCCCCAAATAATTTAGATATTCTGTGACCCATTTGAAGGGGTATATTTTCCTAATTATTTTCTCCTGGCAGGGAGTTAATTTGATAGGCCTCACATTTTGAGTAGTTTGTTACCAATCCTGCTATGCAGCCAAACTCCTCTAATGCTTTTTCTAGACCTAGAAAAGAGTGTATAGGGTCAGAAAGGAATAGAACCATGTCTTCTGTGAATAGAAACAGTTTATACTCCTGATGTTCAATATTTATACCTTTGATTTCTAGTTGTTGTCTAATTTTAACTGCTAATGGGTCAATGGTTATGGCAAAGAGTAGAAGAGATAAAGGGCAACCCTGACGAGTGCCTCGGTATAAGTCTATGATGATTGATTTCAGTTTGTTGACTTTTAGTTGAGTTTTTGGTTTAGCATATAATGATTGAAGTAAGAAATCATGGTCCAAGCCACATGTATTCCAGCATGAGTGTACGTACTGGATTTCTAAACTATCTAATGCTTTGTTAATATCCAGTGTTCGAATGAGAGCTTTTTTATGTTTCAGTTTGCAGTGATTAATGATGTTTACTGTTCTGCAAATGTTGTCTGTGAGTTGTCTTTTGGGCATAAAGCCTGTTTGATCAGAGTGGATATGACTTGTTATAAAAGTGTTTAGTCTAGATGCTAATACAGAGGTGTAAATCTTTGTGTCTTGATTAAGAAGAGTGATGGGTCTGTAAGAAGAGGGATTGGATGGGTAACAAGGCAAGGTTGTTACTGGAATGGGTCTCCTTGTGAGTAGGGGGATTAGCAGCAAAGAGAAGGCTATATGAGAGGGGTAACAAGCAGGATACTCACCAATTTTTACGGGGTCTCCTCTCTAAGGAAACTGATGAGACAGGTTCTTCAGAAACAAAAGTAATTTTTATTTAAAAGGGGAAAACTCACACACACAAGAAGTAACTCACAAGCACACAAGGTTCCTAGAAAAGTAGTGGTGAAATTAAATAGATTTAAGGGATTTTTGGGTGACAATTACCTATCCAGGATATGAGGCAGTCCACGGAGCATGAGGGCTTCAAATAGCCAGCATTCTCAACCAGGAGAGGCTCAGAGAAGAGGACTCTGAGGGTACAGTGCTCAGATCCGAAAAAGCATACACAATTTGAGGGGGGCAATGCCCGGGTTCTTATAAGGCAAATCTAGCTGTGAGGCTGGAGAGTACTTTAACTGTTAAATCAAAAGAACTTAAAGGTCACCTTCTGGGAATGTCAAAGCTTTGATTATCTTTGATTGGTGCTACTGGAGTGTGACAAAGAAAGCAGATTGGTTACTCCTGGTGCCTCACAAAAAAACAGCAATTAATTAAATATTCCTGGAGCTCAGCTAATGAATTTAGTCTTGATTAGATGTTCCCAGGAAGAGTTACTAACTTATCAGAGCTGATTAATCGCCCTCAATTGCAGGGTAGGATTGTAATCAATGGGAAGAGAGGAGTTTGGAATGGTCAGGGTGATGACTCACAAGCACCTTTATTGGCAAGATAGCACATTCCACAGCGTAGGGAGGCAGGAACCAATCATATCCAATCACTTGGCATTGCATACACCTTCCATGCATGACTCATTCTCCCAGGCAGGATCCGACAACGCTTTGCTCAGCCAGCTGGCTTGCTATTGCAAATTAAGGCACATCAGATTCAAGGGGCTTATGATTTTTATATCATAAGCAGCTCTTTAAATGGCAGAGGCCGAGTTGACTGCTCACAAGGTCACTCAATAGAAATGTTTCCTCCACGACTCTGATACAACTTTCTGTAATATGCTGTCTGTTCAGTGGGCCCCATGCTCAGCAGGTCCCGGGTCTGAGAATATTGCAGACCATGAATTTGAGTCAATTTTGAAAATAAGACTCTATTTGTTGGACTCAGCTTTTATTCCCAGTATGTTTTGAGTTATGTGTTCCATCTAACTCAGAAGTGGCAGGGCTGAATGAAATTAATGATGAGGGAGGAAAGAAGGACTAGAAAGCAGTTAACAAAACCTGTGATGGGGTAGGAAATGAGTCCAGCAGAGTATGTGGAGTGAGTTTAGGGTTGTCAATTACTAGGTGGGCCCCAGAGATCCCTTGGAATTAAAAGTGATCTCTAGACAACATAGATCACTTCCCCTTAAGAAAAGGGCTGCTTTGGATGGTGGACTGTACGGCATTATACCCTGCTGAAGTCCCTCCCCTCTCCAAACCCCACCATCCTTAAAGGCTTCACCCCCAAATCTCCAGGAATTTCCCAATCCAGAGCTGGCAGCTTTATGTGAGTTTGAAATCAGCAGTTACAACCCACTGAGTCCCAGCAATCCCTGAGATGCAGAATCGGGGGAAATCAGGAGTTGACTGTGGGAATAAGAAAATGGCGGACATCAGAGATGAAGACAGTAGCATCAGTCATTTCAGGCCACATTTTGATATATTTTTCTAGAATACTTCTGATAACAGCTGAGGAGACATTTCAGCTAAAATTAAGTGTAAGGAATTAATCTCCACATGAGAGAATGGATAGAATAGTTGTATGGATTTCCTCTAGAGAGTTTATGACCAATGATGAAATGCAAAGTTGCAAGCTGTGCTACTGGCAAACCAATGCAAAGTTGTGAGCTGTGCTAGTGGCAAACCTTACAAAGGATGTATGTACCTACCAGCAATTGAGTGAGGCTATCTATTTTGACAGGTAATTTTGCCATTTGACTAGTTTTGCTGCCTGAGTTACAATAACACACATTCTCTCCATACTAACAATTCACATTATTAGTTATTCTCTGTTCTGGGGGAAAAGGGGGGAGACCCCTCCCCCCCTCTCTTTTTTTGGCACAGCACAATTTGTCAGCAACTCTGGCTAGGGAAGAATATAACCCAAGAACATTCACCAGAGTACCAGAAATTCCACTGAAAAAAATCTAACTTCCAGAAAAACAAATCTGGCTACATATGAACTGAATGTCAGTCAGACTAATACCTGGTTGCCTGACAGTCTTCATGGAAAAGCCACCTGGGGCAAGAAACTCACTTTTCCATCCTATGAGTAGGTTAGGAGTAACTTAGGGAGTCCTGAACTATTCCAAACTCTGTAACCAGTAAACTAGCATTTTCACTGCTAATGGGCAGATGGGCTGGGAGTACAATAAGCAGAGCAAGTTTACCTCCTGCCAGCACATCCTTTCTCTATCATGCTTTTTCTTTTTATACTCCACAGACCATACTGCTGCACTATTTATTTCAACTTGCTTTTCCAAAAAGAAGAGGCAAGAGGAGGGATAGATTGTATTGAAAACTGATTATTATGGTTGCCTTCTAATTATTACCTGGCCTTCTCATCTGCCCATGTTACCAAAGTTTAGAATCCAAATCCAAATGAAATGTCTTTTTAAAATCTGTCTCCAAGAAGTAAACAAAACAATACAGATTTCTTTGTGGTCATTTATTGTTGACAAAACTACAATGAGATTCTTCCTACCATATTCCAAGGTAAGAAAAATATGGACTCGTTTACAGACTCCTGCACACACTCAATAGGGTTGTCAACTCTGGGTTGGGAAATTCCTGGAGATTTGGGATGGGTATAATGGCCACTCTTTGCAGCCATGAACAGACAACTAGGCAGGTAGTTTGAGGGGAGACCCTGGTATATTGGCAGGTAGGCAAGGGGTCAAAATGGACAGCTAATCGGGTAGACAAAGGGAGGAAATCATAGTCATTGTAAGATGGGACAAAGTAGGAAGGGCTGAGATTTTCTTTCCCCCATGTAGTAAAAGAGACTTCATCGGCTCTCAGGTAAGTGAAATATTATGAGTAAAAGCTGGAAATGTTTGACTGTGGTTGTTGAAAAGAAAGTTAAAATTTTGTGATCCTTCAGGAATATACTATTGAATTTATTTATTTAATTTAATAGTCACATTTGATTTATATACAGGACAATGTAACACCTATTCAGAGCAGTTTACAAAGTGTTATTATTATCCCCTCATGACAATTACTGCATGAGAAGGCTGAGGCTGAGAGAGCTCTGGAAGAACTGTGACTGACCCAAGGTCACCCAGCTGGCTTCAAGCAGAGGAGCAGGGAATCAAACCTGCATCTCCAGATTAGAGTCCAGCTGGTCTTAACCACTACAGCAAACTGGCTTTCTAATATTTATATCTCTCCTTATTTCTTTGGACTCAAGGCAGGTAACTGTGCAACTCTGAGTGGCAGGAAATACACCATAAAAATCCATTAACAATTTTTTTAAAATACACCGAGAGATTTTTAAAACACACAGCTAAATCTTTCCCCCTCTTTCAAAAGCCTCTGAAACATATATGTTATATGCCTTTCAAAATACAGCCAAGGAAGGTCACCCCTTTGCCCACTCTGGTAGGCCATTCCAGAAGAATGAACCTGCTACTGTGAAAGCCCATTGCCAAACTGTTGCTGTATGGACAGTCCTGAAAGAGCATGCCACAAGGAGAAGGTTGTCTGTGTAGAGTAACTGGTATGTGGGAGTATACTGAGAGACGCATTCATGGACTACACCCCTTTTATTTGTATTATTGATAACACACGTATTTTAATCAAAAATCCCCCTCAATTCTCCCTAAAAATCCTCTCTTCTTTCTTGCCTCAAATTCCTAGCACTGTTATGCACAAACTTGTGCCTTAGGTGTCCCTCTCACCAATCACAATAAGAGACACGCACACCACGGAGTCCTGTAGAATGAAGCAATATATGATTGTTTAATTTAAACAATGGAGGAGCCCGTTTTCACAGGAGTAGGTGGTCTCCTTGTGTCCTGAGCTCATCAAAATTACAATAGAAATACAGGCAATTAATACTTTCAGATAATCATAACAATATTATAGTATTCTAATATTTGATATCTTATTGGCTCGTAACATATCTAGGGTCAGTTCTGATTTGAAGATGCAATTCTGGGCTGGCCCCTCTATTTGGGGGAATTCCAGTCTTCACAGTTTTTTTTTTCTCTGCCCTCATTTTGGAAGGACACTGTCTAACCTTTTACCTACTTTCTTCTTGGCATAATACTTTCAAGGGCACCAATGAGTCTCAATCTGGTGGACAGGAAGGGATGTTTTCCTATTCGTGCCCTTTTTCCCCAGTTTCTTATCAGCTTTAAGGAAGATAATACCACAGGTGGCCAAAACCAGCTTGCTGCGTCAAATCAGTTTTCTACAAAAGGCTCTCTGGTACTGATTTCAATTGGAATCTATAGAATAATATAACATATAATATAAGTGCAGCCCTAAAAGCAGTATACCAGTTCTTACAGAGTTTCAAGTCTTCTTGTTTCAAGTGTCAAATTCTTACAGGTTACATTACAAGTACTACTTTGGCTCCTGAGCATAGAAAAAGTGCAAAGCATGTAATACTGAAAAAGCATAGGTTTAGTATATAAAAATAAGTATATAAAAAAACTCCAAATCTATATCCATCAGCACAAACACAGAGGCCTCTATTTATGAGACTCTTGACACTATAAATGGATCTACTGGGGAGGGTATATTTGATTAAGAAAGAACTGGAAAGTTGTCACCTGCATATTGTAGCCTGATTCTGGTGCCTGATTCAGTGGAGAAGGCAGACTTAGAAATACTGGCATGGATCCACATTACATTTCTGTGGGCACAAGTATTCGCAAACTCAGAGCACAATTTTCCAGCCTTCTCATCCAGTAGCCCAACATGCCCCTCCAAATCATGTTCCTAGATGTTCCTTCTCCCTTCAGGAGTAGGATTTAGAATGATATTTTGGGGCTATGGTGGGAGGGGGTAAGCCGTGAAAGTCACACTCTACAGACAGGAGTCTTTGAGCCTATGGAAACACCACACTGTGGGCAATGAAAGGGAAAGCACAGCACAGATATTATTGTCCTCAATAATATCATCAGGTAGTCATTATCTTATCCATAATATGATTGGTTGGGATCAACAGTACCAAAAGAAATGCTAAAAATGGTGTGACTACAGCAACATATCAAGGCTGCATAGAAGAATTTTAAAAACATGAAAAACAATTAAAAATGACAGAACAGGTTGGTTATGTGGCCTTCTTGTATTCCTCAAAAGGTCATGTCTTTGGCCTAAGAAATGTGTGCGTGAAAATTCTCAATCTGGAAAAAAATCCATATTATTCAATAAACATCGAATCTGGTTTGAAAAGATTGTTGCAAAATTTTCTATTGGTACTAGTCTATACAAGTCCACTGAGTACTGTGCAGAATCAGATAGTTAAACACAACACTGTTACTGAGTGTCCCACACTGAATGAAACATTCAACAAGTTTCTAGAAGCATTAGTAAAGGTGGGTCATGTGAAGAAACTGGAAGACCAAGGGTGGCAGAGATCCTTCAAAAGAGAAATGAGGTACAGATGCCTGGTATGCCAATGCTAGAAGTCTCCAAGCCAGGATTGGGGAGGTAGAGAGCTAGGTGCTAAATGACAATGTAGATATAGTGGGCATTTCAGAAACCTGGTGGAATGGAGAAAATCAATGGGATGCTTATCCTGGATATAAACCTATTGTCTAGGCAAGGAGTAATGTTTTGGGGTGATGTTGCTCTATATATCAAAGACAGCATAGAGCCGAGAAAGTTAGAAAACATTAGGAGAAGAAACTTCCCCATGGAATCACTATGAGAGGAGATAATGGATACTAAGGGTTACTTAAAAGTAGGGGTATAGTAACATCCACTTGAGATGAATAGGGAAATAAAGGTGATGACCAGGGCTCATTTGGAGGGGGAACGCACCAGAACGCCATTCCGGTAGTTCCCCCAACAGCCAGGTGGCTGTTTTGGGCCCTTTAAGCCTCGATTGAGGCCGAAACGGCCTGGATCGGAGCTGAAATGGCCTGGATCAGGTTGTTGCCGGGTGGGCGAATGCTCCCCTGGCACCAACCCGATCCTGGCCATGTAGGCCCCAATCCGGGACAAAACGGGCCCAAAATGGCCATTTCGATCCCAGCTATTTAGGTCCCGATCCAGGCAAGAACGGGCCCAAAATGGCCATTTTCAGCCTGTTTCGGCCAGTATTGGGGCCAAAACAGCCAGTATTGGGTCGGTGCCTGGTGGGGAACCCCCCCACCCACCCAGCACCAACCCAATCTAGGCCATTTTGGGCCTGATCCAGGCCAAAATGTGCCCAAAATGGCCATTTTGAGCCATTTTGGGCCCCTTTCAGCCTGGATTGTGGCCAAAATGGCCCTGATCAGGTCACTGCAAGGTGGGGGAATACCTCCCTCTCTGGTGGCAGCCAAATCCCAGCCATTTTGGCCTGGTCAAGGGGTGTGGCATATGCTAATGAGTTATGCTAATGAGTTCCTGCAGCTCTTTTTCTACAAAATGACCCCTAGTGATGACTAAAGGGGAGAAAGTTGTAATACTGGGTGACTTCAATTACCTTCTCATTGACCTGAAAAAATAGATCCTTTTGTCATGCCACAGAAACAAGCTTTCTAGACATCATAAATGACTGTGCTCGAGCAGTTGGTCACACAGCCAACTAGATAGAGTTGTAACAACTCTGGATTTGGTTCTGAGTAGGGCTCAAGACCTCGTACAAGATGTGCATGCTGATGGAAAAGAGTGAAATTCAGCATTCATATCAGCAGAAATTTGCCCCCAAATTCAAGACAATCACTTTTCATTTCAAAAGAGGGAACTTTGCTAAAATGAGAACAATCAGAAGAAAGTTAGAACAGAGAGTTAACAGAGAAGTAAGAGAGTCAAATCCCTCCAGGATGCCTGGAACCCATTTAAAACCACATTGATCAAGGTCCAGATAACATAGACAACTTAAATCACAAAGAACCCCGTGGTACAGAGTGGGTACTGCAGTACTGCAGCCCAAGGTCTGCTCATAACCTGAGTTCGATCCCAGCAGAAGCTGGGTTCAGATAGCTGGCTCAAGGCTGACTCAGCCTTCCATCCTTCCATGGTCGGTAAAATGAGTACCCAGTTTCCTGGGGGTAAAGTGTAGATGACTGGGGAAGGCAATGGCAAACCACCCTATAACAAAAGTCTGCCAAGAAAACATCATGATGCTACATCCCCCATGGGTCAGTAATGACTTGGTACTTGCATAGGGGACTACCTTTACCTTAAATTAGGAAAGGTACCAATAAGTCTAAAAGGATGACTATGTGGTTAACAACTCAAATCAAGAAAGCCATAAAAGGCAAAAAGGCTTCTTTTAAAAGCAGGCAATTTCTCCAGTTGAGGTGAACAGAAAGGAGCACTAGTTCTGGCAAAACAAATGTAAGATGAGAAATGAGTTGAGCAAAACAGAATTTGAGGAGTGGATTGCCAAAAAACTTTAAGACAAATAATAAGCATTTCTTCAACTATATTAGGATCAGGAAACTGAACTAGGGAGCCAGTTGGACATTTGGATGACAAAGGAATAAAAGGATTGCTTGAGGAAGATGGAGACACTGAAAAGAAATGGAATGAATTATTTGTATCTGTTTTCATTGCAGAAAATATGGAGTATGTACACATGCCAGAGCTAGTTTTTGAGAAGGATGTCTGAAGAACTGAGTCAAACTGAGGTGACAAGTGATGAAGTTCTAGGACTATTAGGCAAGTCTACAGGTCCACATGGCATACACCCAAGTGTTCTCAAAAAACTCAAATATGAAATTGTTGATTTAATAACAAGTATATGAAACTTTTTGCTAAAATTGGTCTCAGTGCCAGATAACTGAAAAATAAAGAAATGTGACCCTAATAATTAAAAATGGATCCTGAGGGGATCCAGGAAATTACAGAACAGTACGCTTAATATCAATTTCAGGCAAATTAGTAAAAATTGTTATTAAAGAGAATTAAGCACATCGAGGAACAAAGTCTACTGAAGGAAAATCAACATGGCTTCTGCAAAAAAAAGTCCTGTCCCACCAATCTTTTGCATTTAGTTCTTTGAGCAGGTTAACTAGCATGTGGGTAATGCAGTAGATATTAGATACTTGAACTTTCAAAAGGCTTTTGACAAGGTACCTCACCAAAGACTCCTGAATAAACTTGGCAATCATGGGATAAGAGGACTGGTCCTCTCATTGATTAAAAGCTGTTTAAATGGCAGGAAACAGTAAGTGGGTATAAATGGACAGTTCTCACACTCAGAGGAGTCAACAATGGGGTCCCACAAGGATCAGTATTGGAACCAGCACTATTTAACATGTTCATAAATGATTTGAAATCGGGGCTGAGCAGCATAGTAGAAAAGTTTGCATACAATACCAAATTATTCAGGGTGGTGAAAACCAAAGAGGAATGTGATGAGTATAAGATCCCTCTAAATTGGGTGAGTGGGCAACCAAGTGGTAAAGTTCAATGTGAACGTATGGTATGCATATTGGAATAAAAATTCCTAATATAAAATATATACTGATGGGGTCTGACCTGGCTGAGATTGAGACTGAAAGAGATCTTGGAGTTGTGGAAAGCTCAATAAAAATGATGGTACAGTGTGCGGCAGTGGTGAAAGATACCAACTTCATGCTAGGAATTATTAGGAAAGGGACTGAAAATATAACCGTTAATATTGTAATACACTTACATGAAGCTATGATGCAAACTCTTTTGGAATACTCCGTGCAGTTGTGGTTACTGTATCTCAAAAAAGACATAGCAGAACTGGAAAAAGTAGAAAGGAAGACAACCGAGATAATTAGAGCATTGGAGCACCATCCCTGTGAAGAAAGGCTGGAGGCTCTTGACTCTTGATTGGGATTCAAATAACACCTGGACAGAAGGTATCAGGAGCGCACCAAACCACCAACACTATCACTAACACTATCATGGCCCACACAAAGTTAGTCAAACTGAAAACCATTTTTTTATTTCTTCTTATGAGAAGAAACATCAAATTTTGAGACTCTTCTTGCCATTTTTCTGTAAACTTCAAAAGGAGAGTCTGCAACTTAATACCAAAGCCTTTATTCACTTTCTCCCCTCTCCTGTTGCTTCATGCTCAAAGCAATGCAGGAAGAGCAAAATCTCCATACTTCTATTGTTTCTGGACATTATTTTTTCAGCCCTTACCCAGCCATCAGCCGCAGACATCGATAACTAACAAAAGGGCAATATCTATTCTGTTGTAAAGGGCAGATGTCTGTGGGGGAGGGGATACTTTCATCCCAAGAAATAGGACTTGGAATTAGATCATTGTTGTTATTAACATTATTCCATATTTAGTAATATTGCAATTAGGTCATAATTATTTGTTTCATTTATACAGAAATGTTTTACTTACCTCTATAATTTTAGTAATATTAAAATTCATGGAAATTTATGTTATTTGCCTAATATCTTTTGTGCAAATAATAGGTTTTGTGGTTCCAAATTTAAAAAAATATATAGCTGTGTACAGGAACTATGCTAGTGTGAGTTTTTCAATATGCAAAAGGGGAAGGATGAATCTACTCAAAAGAAACATTCTGCATCATGTCAAAGTGTGTTTTCAAGCTCTAGATACCTTAGTACAGTGAAACACACTGAATTCTGCTTCCACACAAAATAAACAGTCTTGTTGGATTTTTTTTTACCCCAAGATACTTTGTAATTTGGCCTGGGGCAGAAATATATCTCCAAATGCAATGTTTGTGAGGGGTTTTTTACAATGTTCTAGAGGGTTAAAGACACATAACCTGTTAACTGACATCACCAGGGGGTCTTGTTCCCTGTTGTGAGGGGGCTACATCTTACCTTTAAACAAAATGATAAAAGAACTTTAGAACAACTCCCTATTATTATCTATTGTCTTAATATGACTTTTTGGTGCTTTTACATTCTTATTCTCTGTTTCTTCATAACTTGCTAGCAGCAAGTGAATACCATCTGGGCTGGTTATTTTCTGCCTATGTTTGCAGGTAGTTTTTCCTGGGTAGAGCCATTGGCCAGAAGCCTAAGCTCATATGAGGGGCAAGAGCCCAAGGATTTGTGGCCTTTGGCCTGCAGCCTGAGCCCAGCATCAAGAAACTCAGTAGGTGAGAACTTCCAGTCATCATTCCAGCGAGATCAGTCAAGTCTTGGAGGGTTCCCCCAGAGGTGAGCTGAACTGCCTCATCTGGGAGATTTTATATCTCTAAAAAGCATCTGGAGGTTGCTTTTTAAGCTATGGAGTAATTCCTTTGAAATCACTTTTGTCAGTAGCAGCTGAGAGGAGCATATTCGGAGGTAATCCTAGACACCAGGATGGTGGAAAAGAGGCCAAATGGCTGCTAAGCCAGGACTGCTGGGATTTATCAGCGAAGCTTTTAACTTTCACTCTGCTTGAGATGCAATCTACATTTGAACTGTGAGTTTAATTTCCAAAGTTTGCCAAAGACAATAGAAGCTGCACATTTAAAGGGACTTTAAATCACTTTTACTCGAAAAGAGTTAAAAGGGGGAGGGGGAAGATGTGGCAACCAGCCTCCCCCCCCCTTTAAGCGGCTTTCAACTATGCAGAGCCATATTTTTCTTTTCCTATAGACTAACTGTTGAGCTTGGAATAATTAGAAGTACACCGGTATTCATTCAGGAGATTTTGAAGTTAGTATTGTTTTGTTTTTTCTTTGGGAGACCTGAGACTTGTGGAGCTTTTTGGCAAGGAATTAGACTGGTTTGCACTCCGAGAGTTCTAGCTGTTATTGCATCCTTTTTTGTTGTGCATCTTTGTCCTCAATAGCGTATTGGGAAAATCCTACTCTTTGCTGTTTTTCTCTTTGCTGGAGCACGAGAAGGATGTGAAAGTTTCGGGTTTTTTGTTAAAAGTTTCCATTTTGGATTATAAGGGACTTAAATAGCGACACGCCACGTGAGATGTACACTCGAGAAGACAACCATATATTGATAAAGTGAGCAGAAGAAATAGATTTGTGATCCTCTACTGCCATTTGCTGGACTACTTGTAAATTCACAGAGATCAGAAAAAGACACTGAACTGTTCTCTTATACTTAAATTTGGTAAATTGAGGGGTCTATTTGTGTTTCTTTTAATATCAGGGGATGAAAGAATCGAGGGAGGGTCTTATTTAATTGAGTATTGAATGGAATATGAAGCATTAAATATTGCATGTTAAGAATGATAAAAATTGAAAGATTGGTGAGATAAGGCTTAAAAGGTTGGTGATTTATATAATTGGGGACTATATAATATGTTGATATCTAAAGATTGTTGAAATAAGAATTAATAGGTTAAGTTAATTGATTAATAGCTTGACCAAAAAATAAGTGCTTGATTATATAAGGTGTTGATATCTGGAGTTAATGAGTAAACAAGGGGAAAAAATAGTACCCCAGTCTTCAAGGCCCCCCTCACCAGCACAATCAAAACTGACTATACCTATGGCTCAGGAAACCAACAGAATTACAAAATAACTTACAAGATATGTTCCAGACAGGAATGAAGAAAATCCAAAACACACTAACCCAGATTGTAGAACAAATTAAGAATTGAAATACAGAAGTGGTAGAATTAAAAGGAAAAATAAACGACTTTCAGGCACAGTTGGTTGAAAATATACAGGTAACTCAAGAGATGGCTGAACAAATTAAAACAGTAGATAAAAAGAGTGAGACAGCCCTGCAGAGATCAGAAGAAGTAGCCCGTCAGCAAGATGCTACTTGGAACGCTTTGGTGGGACTAGAAATGGAAAGAGCTGCATTTCTTTTAAGATTTCAGAATGTATCAGAGCAGAAATGACAGAAGCCTTGGCTAAATTTTTAGAAGGGGAACCAGAGGAGATTGCCAGAGACATTGACTTAATATATAGAGTCAACTCAATATATGCAAAAAAGAATATTGTGCCAGGAGAAGTCCATATTAAGTTTACAAGACGTGCAACAAGCAATTGCATTCTGAAAACATTATGTGACAAACCATTCAAGATCCAAGACAGGGATAAAGTTGCAATATGGCATCCTGAAGCTGTGTGGGCTTTTTTTGTCCCAGACAGAACTTGGGGGAAAAGTGCCAGTTTGCTCTGGTAAAAGGACCCCACAGACAGGGGGACCTCTGGATGGTCCACTAATCTTCTTATAGGCTCCCTGGACCCAGAGAGTACAGGAGGAATTCTGTATGACCTGGGTAAAGGAGGAAGCTGTGAAGACCCGGGCAGACACTTGCCCACTTTCTCCAAGGATATAAAGGATAGCCAATTTCAAGAGGGAGAAAAGCCATTAGAATTGAGTTGTGAAGACCATTAAAAGCTATAAACAAGTACTAAGAAGAGAAGGAAATTACTCACAGCACTGGAGAGTTGAAAGCTTGAGAAATCAGCCAGCCAGCTCTGCTGAAAGATCTGCAAATATGGCGAGGTGTTATATCTTTAGGACTCTGACACTATAAAATTAATAAGAGTAAAACTGAACGATTTACTTCATACAGAGAGTAAAGATATAAGGAGAGACAGTTAATAAAGTTAAAAATGGATGAAAGGACTGGAAAAGCGAAACTAAAGAAGCTTAGTAAAAAAAATGGCATTGGTACTCTAGCGAGCTTTGTAAAAAGAGCTACAAGCTGGCATAGCAAAAGAAAAGCAAGCCAATACTGCCACCTAATGGATATTTTGTGTATAAGTTTATAAGTTTTGTAACACTGAAAAGAAGAGACAACTTTGTTGTCAGATACTAATGGCAGCAGCTCAAAGACACAGGGGAAATTCAGTAGATATTCAAAAGCCATCCACTCCCACACACCAACTACAAGGCATGGAAACCATAAAGAACTTGTTAGAAGGTATGGAGAAAAGGTTGGAACAAAGATTTACCCATTTAGAAAATAACTTAGACTCAGTTGGACATGTCAAAGGAATTTAAAGGTTTCAAAGATGCTGTTAAACAAATGAAAGAGGAGGTGGATGGTATTAAACTGAGAACAGAAACTATAGAGGTTAAAAGTGAGTTAATGAATAAGGAATTACATGAGCAACAAGACAGGCTGGATTTATTGGAACTGAAGATGAAAGAAAACCAGCTGAGATTTAGAGGAGTTTTAGAAGATAGGAGTGAAGAAATTAGGGATAAGATGGTTGCAGAATTATCTAACTTCCTGGATTCAGAGATAGATATACTGGATGCAGAAATTGATTCTAGGATAAATTTTAGACATGCATCAATTAACAAAGTACCAAGAGATGTCCTGATTAAATTCGTGAAGAAAGCTACTAGGGATGCTGTGTTGCTAAAGCACTCCAAAGAAAGGTTTAAAATAGAAGACAAAGAGATAATTGTCATGAAGGAGATCCCATTGGGCATATTAATAAAAAGAAAAGATTATGCATTTCTTACACAGATATTGAGACAGAGGAAAATTACCTTCAGGTGGGAGAACCTAGAAGGGGTGAGCTTTAGATTCCAGCAGAAGAGACACAGAATAAACACAGTGCAGAAAGCAAGAGAATTTTTGGAGAAATTTATGCCAGAAGAGAAAGACCTCAATCCAAGGGGAGAAATACAGAAGGAAGAAGAAGAGGGCAAAGACGATTTAAATTTGGACATTTATAATATTTAGCTCAGTATGAGTTGTAAGTGAGTATCATGGAATATAAATGGGCTTAATATCCCACAGAAAAGAAGAAAGATCTTTTATTATTTGAAAAAACAAAAATTGGACATTATTTGTCTACAAGAAACATACATTACAAAAAAGGATTATAAATACCTAATTCAAAAGAAGCTTGGTCAAGAATTTATAGCAGCTAGTAATAAAAAGAAAAATGATGTTGTATTGTATATAAATCAACAATTGAAACCAGAAGTAAGAATAATAGACGATCTGGGGAGGTTTGAGGGGATGGAAACCACTCTAGATGGTGAAAAAAAATTGGTGTTAGGGGTATATGCACCAATTGATGAAAAGCTGAAATTTTATGGTTATTTGATGGAAAAATTATTAGATTTATAATACACCAATTGGTGGCTGATGGGTGATTGGAACAGAGTGAGACAGCCACAAATGGATAGGAAAACAGAAAAAAGTGTGAAAGATTCACAAAGGAAGTTGCCAAAGATATGTTTTGAGTTATTTCAATATCTGGGGGTGATTGATGTGTGGAGAATTAAAAATGGCAATGTAAGAGAATTCACGTACTTTTCAGAAACACATAAATCATTTTCAAGGTTAGATATGTTTTGGATCTCAAGTAATTTTCTTGCAAAAGTAGGGAAGGTCAAGAGTCTATCAAAGTCATTTTCTGATCACAATCCAATTATGATAATTTTAAAGAGGAAAACAGGTAGGAATAGATGGAGACTTAACGAAGCTCTTTTGCAGAAGGAAAGTGTGATATCAGAATGTAAAATAAAATTAAAAGAATACTTTGAATTGAATTTAAATAAGGGCATGGACTTAAGTATAGTCTGGGATGCTAGTAAGGCATACATGCGAGGTCAATTTATACAATTGAATGCCTGGCTTAAGAAAGTAAGACAAGAAAAGATAACCCAGTTAGAAAAAGAAATGAAAACGAAAGAGGAGGAACTTATAAAAACACCAGGTAGTAAAACACTGCTAAGTCAAATGAAAATGTTACAATAGCAGTTGTCAATATTAACGGTAAATCAGATGGAGAAAAATTTGAAATTTGTAAAACAGAGACTTTTCAAACAAGCTAATAAACTGGGAAGATGGCTAGCATAGAGGCTAAGAAAAGAAAAAGAGAGAACATTAATTGTAAAACTACAAGAAAAAGAATAATCACTGAAAATAAAGATATACAAAAAGTTGTATTTCAATATTTCTCTTCATTATTTAAGAAACAAGAGGTATCCCAAAGGAAACTAGAAAACTATCTGAAGAACCAAAATTTGCCACAGATATTGGAAGAACAAAGCGCTTTGATGAAGAACCCAATTACCATAAATGAAATGGTAGATGCAATTAAAAATTTAAAAAGAAAGCACCTGGTCCAGATGGATTAACAGCAATTTACTGTAAGTTATTTCAAGATGAGATATTGTAACCTATCCAATCGACAATGGACACAATTATAAAATAGGGGAAGATCCCAGAGACGTAGAGAGAAGCTAATATCACTTTGATCCCAAAAGAAGGTTTAGGCCCTAGTGAAGTGAAAAACTATAGGCCCATATCACTTCTAAATAATGATATAAGTTATTTGCCACAATATTGGCCAGAAGACTGAAATTGGTTCTACAAGAATTTATTAAAGAAGATCAGAGTGGATTTTTACCAAAAAGACAAATAAAAGACAAGATGAGAAATGTGCTGAATATAATTGAATATTTGGAAAAACATAACGAGATTCAAGCAGCGCTGATTTTTCTCAATGCCAAAAAAGCGTTTGACAATATTTACTGGAAATTTTTGATAAAAGTCCTGGAAGAAATGCACTTTGGAAATAATTTTATTAACTGAGTGAGAACTATTTATAATATACAAAAGGCCCGAATAATAGTTAATGGAGAATTAACTAACATACGCAAAGTGCAAAAGGGAACAAGACAAGGTTGCCCGCTGTCACCCCTCATGTTTATATTGGTACTAGAGGTGCTAAATAGAGCCATCAGAGAGGAAAATAAGATTGAAGGTATTAAAAAAAGAATCGTATAAACTAAGAGCATTTGCAGACAACCTGGTCTTCACCCTAAAAAATCCCCTAGAGGAAATAGAGGTATTAATGTATAAACTAAAGGAATTTGGTGAAGTAGCAGGTTTTAAAGTTAATAAAGGAAAAACAAAGATGCTAACAATGAATATGCAGGAAAAAGAGAAAAGCCAGCTGATGGAAAAAACAGGATTTATAATTGAAAAAATGGTTAAATACTTAGGGGTAATACTGACAGATAAAAATACGATGTTGTTCCAAAACAACTATGTCAAGGTATGGAATGAAATTAAAAAAGACCTAGAAAGATGGGAGAAATTACAACTATCATTGTTAAGAAGAATGTCTGTTATTAAAATGAATGTTCTGCCAAGACTGTTGTTTTTGTTTCAGACAATCCCAATTTTAAGCTCTGCTAAGCAGTTAGAGTTATGGCAAAGAGATATAATGAAGTTTATCTGGCAAAGGAGAAAACCACATATTAAACAAAAGCTTTTGCAAGATGCAAAGGAAAGAGATGGATTGGGGCTGCCGGATCTAAAACGATATTAAGCAGCTGCCTGTTTAGTTTGGTTAAAGGACTGGATAAAGTTAAAGAATAGGAGACTCCTGGAATTAGAAGGATATGACCTAAGATATGGGTGGCATGGATACCTGTCATACAATAAGATCAAAGAAAATGTAGATTTTAAGAACCATATCATACGTAAAGCCCTGGTATGAGTTTGGAATAAATTCAAGGCAAGAATAACAATAAAAACACCATTATGGCTTTCACCACATGAGGCATTATTTAGAAGGGAAATAGTATGTAAAGATAAGTGGTTAACATACTATGATCTATGTAATTTTTCACAAGGGGAGATAAAAATGCATTCTAGAGAGGAATTGAAAGAGAAAGGCTTTGACTGTCAGTGGTCTGCGTATATGCAACTATCAGAAAGGTTTTAAAATGACCTTAAAATGTATGGTATGGAGGAAACTACTAGTACATTTCAAAAAGAGTTATGTAAAAAAGAAGATCACTTATTATCTAGAATGTATAAATTTATGCTAAAAATTGAACTAGAAGAAGAACAAGTGAAGGACTGTATGGTTAAATGGGCTAAAAATTTTGGATATAATATCCATATGGAGCAATGGGAGAAAATGTGGAATTATGGTTTAAAATTTACATTATGTTATAACTTGAAAGAAAACTTCTATAAAATGATGTATAGGTGGTACATGACCCTACAAAAATCAGCTAAGATGTTTAAGGGGGTGTCAAACAAATGTTGGAAGTGTCAAAAAAATGAGGGTTCCTTCTACCATATGTGGTGGTCCTGCCCAGTTGCTTAAAAGTATTGGAAACAAATACATCTAACAATGCAAAAAATATTAAAGAGCAACCTACAACTAAAGCCAGAGATGTCAATTTTGTGAAGATCTGGAAACCTTTCATAGACTTTCTGTATATAAAAAGAAGTCAGAACTAATGATCTGTGGATTTAAAAATTAGAGTTATAAGGTTGGCAACAAATGATAGGCTGAAGTAAGCAGGAAAAAATACAGATATCTTTGCAGTAAAGTCAAAGTTATATGTTTACTTAAGCTTTGGGTATTACAGAAGAGTTATTAAGTAATAAGAAAAAAAATTCTGTAAAATATTAAAATGGTAAGTCTCCCTCTATGTTCTTTTTTATTTGTTTGTTTGTTTTTATGTTTTTGTTACTTTATGTGAACCTTTGCTTGTTGTTTGCTGTATTAAAATAAAAACAATTTTTAAAAGATCCAGGACAGGGAGATAAGAGTGTTGAAGGAAGTTCCATGGAAAATACGGCAAAAGCGAAAGGAATATATGCCTCTAATAGCTAAATTAAAGGAAGATTTAATCTCCTTTTGATGGTTAACCCCTGATGAGGTTACTTTTAACTTGATTTAAAATTGATTTGATTCATAAGATGGAGAATTTCATGGAAAGATATGGGGGGGGAGTAAGGAAGTGGACAACAGGAAAATGAGATCAAAGGCACAAGATAGACCAGCGAAAGATGGAGGAACCTCAACGCAAGATTACTCAACAGCGTTGGAGGAAGAGGCTGGATACTCATTCCAAAAGCTTCAAGTTACAAATCGAAATTGCAGAGAGTAACAAGAAGAAACCAAGAAGATAGTAAGAAAGAACTACCATAATGGAAGGGAAACCTATAAAAATCTTTTCAACCAATATTAATAGACTGAATTCACCAGAAAAAAGAAATAAAACTTTTAAACATATAAGAAAGAAAGACCAACACTACTTGACATGTAAAAAACTTGGCTCTACCTTCTCTACAGCAGACTCGATTAAGAAAAGAGGCATAGTAGCCTATATAAAAAAAGAATTGAAAACAAATTTAATCTACTCAGCTGAAGATGGCAGATTGCTATTGCTGGAGATTTTTATTGGAGAGAAGAAGATTCTGCTAGCAATGATATTTGCACCAAATGATCATCCAGAAAAATTCTATCAGAGCATAAATGAGGTCTTGGCAAGATTTGATTATATGGATATATGTTTAATAGGAGACTTCAATGCGGTATTCAACCAAGACCTAGATAGGAAAACAACAAAGAAATATAAGAATTCAAAAGGGCTTCTTCCAAGATCTTTTCTCAGATTAGCGGAAGAATATAAATTGATTGATGCTTGGAGAACAAGAAATCCATCAGGAAGAGATTACACATTTTATTCGGATTGTCACAAGTTAGATGGCCTACACCCGGGGCATGGGGCTTGCCCTGGCAGGTCAAGGCAGTGGTCAGTGGGCTGATCCTGTGGCTTGACTTGTACCGCTTAGTTAGCTCTTGCCGTGCTTTATGTTTATGGTCATTTTAATAAACGGCCCTTTAATCCAAGCCTGTGTCTGTCTCTTCATTCTGGCTGGGGTTGCAATGGAATAAGATACGGAAAGTAAAATAAAGTGAATGTTAAAATAACTAAGTTGCTTTTAAAGAGAATCTATTTAAGATGTTTTATAGGTGGTATTTAACCCCGGATAGACTTTGCAAAATCTATAAAAATTTGTCAAATAATTGTTGGAAATGTGGGAAATATACAGGAACATTCTATCATATGTGGTGGACTTGTAAAGAGATAGATAAATTTTGGATAATGGTACATACATTGCTACAAACAATTTTACAGATTTCAATTCCCTTTAAATCAGAGATTTTTTTGTTAAACTGCATACTAGAAGAGCTGAAGAAAGACCAGAAATATTTCATAATACATGTAGCAACAGCAGCAAGAATTTTATTAGCGTACTATTGGAAACAACCAATAACAACTCAGCAAGAGGAACTAATAGCGAAGATAATGGAAAATGCAGAAATGGACAAACTAACTTCACTAATTAAAGGACAAATGGAAGATTTTGCTGCCCCATGGATTCCCTTTTACAACTGGATTAAAACAAATATAAAGACCTGAATGTAGTAAAAATATGAAGGCAGTATTGTAACCGTTACTAGTAATCACAGTCAAAGAATTTGTAGTGTGAAATGATATATGTAGATAAGTAGAATGCTGATGCAAGCAGACTTTATGATTTTCCTATTACCTATTCCCATTTCTATGAGAAAACTAATAAAATATTTATATATATAAAAAAGTTCAGTGGGCCAGGACCAATCCAGGATATATGGGGGGGGAGGTGTTTGTTGGTTTCATGTATGTTGGTTTCATGTATTGTTTAGCATGGAAGATGGCCCCCTAACTTCACACAGCTGATCTGGCCACCTAGATTCACACCACAGAAACATCGAGATTGTGTATGTGTTATGGGCTGTCAAGTTGCCTCTGACCTATGGCTACCCTATGAATGAAAGACCTCCCAAACATTCTATCGTTAACAGTCTTGCTCAGATCTTGCAAATTGGAGGATGTGGCTTTTTTATTGAGTCAAGCCATCTAGTTTTAGGTCACCCTCTTTTCCTACTGTCTTCCATTTTTCCTAGCATTATTGACTTTTCCAGAGTCTTGTCTTTTCAAGGTGTGACCAAAGTATGATAGCCTCAGTTTTATCATTTTAGCCTCTAGGGAGATTTCAGGCTTGATTTGATCTAGAACCCAATTATTTGTCTTTCTAGCCGATCATAGTATCCGCAAAACTCTCTCCCAGCATCACATTTCAAATGAATTAATTTTCTTCCAGTCAGCTTTCTTCGTTGTCCTACTTTCACATCCATACATAGTAATGGGGAATACCATAGTGTGGATTATCTTGATCTTGGTCTCCAGAGAGACATATTTACCTTTAAAGATCTTTTCTTGTTCCCTCACAGTTGCTCTTCCAAGTCTCAGTCTTCTTCTAATTTTTTCATTGCAGTCTTCCTTTTGGTTGACTATTGAGCCAAGGAACAGAAAATCTTGAACAATTTCAATTTCCTCATTGTCAATTTTAAAATTGTGTAATTCTTCAGTAGTCATTTTTGTCTTCTTCAAGTTCACTGTAATCCTGCTTTGCTGCTTTCTCCTTTATCTTCCTCAGTAGGCATTTCAAGTCTTCACTATTTTCTGCCAGTAATGTGGTGTCATCTGCATATCTCCAATTGTTAATGTTGTTTCCACCAATGTTAATCTTCTTTTAAATCGAACCCAGCTTTCCTTATGATATTCTCTGCATAGAGGTTAAACAGGTAGGGAGATAATGTGTCCTTGTCTAACAGCCTTGCCAATTGGAAACCATTCTGTTTCCCCATATTCTTTCCTGACAGTCGCCTCTTGTCCAGAGTAGAAATTACACCTCTAAACAATCAGAACTTTTGGCACATCCAATCTTTCAACACTATCCATAGCTTTTCATGATACACACAGTCAAAAGGTTTTCAGTAATCTATAAAACAGACTGATTTTCTTCTGAAATCCCCTGCTATATTCCAGTAGCCATCGTAATTTTGCAATGTGATCTCTAGTGCATCTTCTTTTTCTGAATTCAGCATGAACATCTGGCATTTCTCATTCCATATATGGTAAGAGTCTTTACTGTAGAACTTTGAGCATCACTTTGCTTGAATGGGAAATTAACGTGATAGTCCAATAGTTGCTGCCCCTCATATCTGTGCAACCGCTTCTCCCCCTATATTCCTCCACAGAGCTTTGCTGATCTGAACAGGACTTTCTGCAGATATCACTCTGCAGTTGAGCAAAATCAGCACCTACCCAACCACATGCTCTCTCTGTGGTGACCCCCACCTTATGGAATGGCCTGCTTGAGGAGCTCAGCAAAATTCCCACTCTCCTGGCTTTCCACAAACTATGCAAAACTGAATAATTGAGGAGGGCTTTCTATCCAAATTATAGGACTGTCTCATAAGAAATAGTTCAGGGAGATGCTTTGGTAGGGACAGGGACTATATGCTATGCTATTGGATACTGTTTGCTGGGAGTTTCCATGTTGCATAACATGCCATGTAAATTAGTTATGAGTAGACATGGGCGCGAACCAAAAAAGTTTAATGAACCAGTGGTTCCATTGCTGAAACGGTTCTCAGTTCGTGGTTCGTTGGGCGCGGAATGGCCCCTGTGGCACTTAAAGAGCCCATATTCCTGGGGAGTCTTTTGCAGGCTCTCCTACAGCCATCACCCAAGTTTGGACAAGATTGCAAAAGGGATCTTGGAGTTATACCCTCTCCAATTCAAGGCCCCCAGGAAACTCCCATTCAACACAATTAGAGCCACCGGTTGATGTTGGCCCAGTGTACAGAAGGTGGGTGTTGATGGCAGTTGCTGGGCCTGGCGGGCATGGGGAGGCAGCAACGAGCCACCTCCCTTTTAGTGGGTGGGGGTCTGGCCACTCGCCGGCGGCACCCCCCATGTGCCCGCCCACCAGGCCAAAGAGGAGCACGCTGGCATTCCCAGCATGGGTGGAAGAGGACATGTCATTCGGATGGGGGCCTGATCCCACAGCAAGCGAGGGTCCTCATCCAAGGGTCCCACTGAGGAACAGTGCAGCAACAGCCGGCAGCACCCACCTTCCTGCCTTGCCGGAAAGGACAGGAGGGAGAGGAGATGTCATTTGGAGGGGAAGTGGGAAGATCCACCAACAGCTGCAAGGCCTCCTCCAAAGCTCCCACTGAGCTACTCTGTGGCGGCAGCTGACAGTACCCACCTTTCTTCCTTGCCAGAAAGGACAGGAGGAAGAGGAGATGTTGTTTGGAGGGGTTGGAGTGCTCCAGAGAGGGACAGGTTGAAATAGGGTCTGGCTGCATTGCGCAGCAGGACCGGGACAGAGGGACCCCACACCACCCTGAAGGAGTGCGCAGACTGCTGTGGCAGAGGCTTGTCTGCTTCCCCTGTGTCACAGTGGAGTCTGTCACCAGCATCATTCACCTTTCTGCCTTCGTGGAAAGGACAGGACTGGTCGTGGTGGCATTACCCATTCCCCCCTGCTCAGAGGGGGCAGCAGGTGCCCATGGAAAGGGGGGGTACTGAGTGGTGCCATGCTAGCAACAGCAACAGCAGCAGAGCTGCTTCTTGTGGCAGGAAGCGGCATCAGCTCACAGCACCACACCTTCCTGCCTTAGCGGACAGGACATGACTGGTCGTAGCAGCATTACCCATTCACACCTGCCCAGAGGGGACAGCTGTTGCTGTTGGCAGGGGCCACCATGACGTACAATCTTATGTGCAACAGTAGTTGATCTGTCCCTCATGGCCCAAAGCCAAAGCATCATACAGCACCCACCGTCCGGCCTTCACGGAAAGGGTGTGAGGGTGAGGGACCCATTTCCCCCGGCTCAGAGGGGGCAGCAGGTGCCCATGGAAAGGGGGGATACCGTGCGGCACCACACTAACATCAGCAACAGCTCCTGAGCTGCCCCTCGTGCCCAAAAGCAGCAGCGGCAGACCTCAACCACCTTCCTGCCTTCATGGAAAGGACACGTGACTGGTCGTGGGTCCCATTCCCCCCATGCACAGAGAGGACAGCAGGTGCACATGGATAGGGGTGCACTGTGCAGCTCAAACCTGTCAAGCTCAGCAAAAGCTTTTGAGCTGCCCCTTGGGGTCCAAAGCGGCGGCAGCAGACAGCACCCAACTTCCTGCTTTCGTGGAAAGGGTGGGAGGAACCCATTCCCCCCTGTTCAGAGGGGACACCAGGTGCCATGGAAGGGGGGGTACCGTACGGTGTCACTCTCACATCGGCAACTGCAGCAGAGCTGCTCCTTGTGCCCAAAAGCAGCAGCGGCAGACCTCAACCACCTTTCCTGCCTTTGCGGAAAGGACGGGATGGGAAAGACAGGAGAGGTTGGGAGGCATCTGAGCAGATCTAGAGAGGAAGAGATGTGAAGAGGGAATGGGAACTTGTCTGGAAGAGGAGGGCAAAGGGTCACCAGCCATGGAAGCAGCCCTGAGAACTGAGGGAGGCTTGAGTCCACTGTGGACGAGCTGGGCCGGCAACAATCCTAGGGTGGCTCAGAGCCTGGGTAGGTCCAGGTCCACGGGAGGGTGCTCCAGTAGGTTGAGGTTCACCTTGATGAACCTCAACATGTCCACCAGGTCTGGGTGCAGATGTGTGCAGCGGGGATGGAGGAGGTCTCCCAGGTGGGAGAACACCTGCTCACTCTGCACGCTAGTGGGAGAGCAGGACAGGATGTTGGTGGTGATGATGGACAGGTCCGGCCATTGGTCAGATTTCCGCGCCCAATACTGCAATGGGTTGGCTTGGGGGGGCTCAGTGGGCTCAGAAAGGTACTTGCGCACCATGGCCCCTGCTGAGTCCTCCACTGAGAAGGACGTGCCCGCAGTGCAGCAGCCAACCATGCAGCCTACCGACGAGGCCCAGAGATCGAATGTGGCTGTTAGGGTGGCTGTTCCCTGGCGTGGTTCTCTTCCCACCTCCTCCCCCTCCCCCTCCTCCCCGCCTGCCCGTCACCACTGCCTGGTTCCTTCTCTCCTGCCCTGTCTCTGGAAATGGAGCACCGCTCTGCGGAGCTCCTTTTTCCAGCGCTGCATTTGACCCGCCTGTGTGGCAATACTGCCCTTGATGCGGGGGTCACAGAGGGAGGCCAGTTTGTATGGCACCTCACAGCGTAGAGGATGCAGGTGTTCAGCAACGCAGGCCTGGATCCTCCAGACAAAGTCCCGGACCCTGGGGAGCAGCTCTTGCCCTTGTTGGAGCTCCTGGGCCAGAAACTGGTCGAGAACATGGATCAGAGGAGGACCTAACCCAGGCTGGTGTGGTAGGAGCACAAGAGCTCTGTAGCATCCTTGAAGGGTTTCAGGATCCAGGACATCTGGGCAAGGACTCTCCAGTCCATGGAGCTGAGGCTCAACTCCTTTCCCCTCCTCAGCACATCCAAAGAGGACAGGATGTCTTCCAATGCACCCTTCTGCTCCACCAGACAACATATGTCGTAGGTGGAGTTCCAGCAGGTGGGCAGGTCCTGGAAGAGTTGGTGCTCGGGGTCCCGTGCCTCCCCCTGCCTCTGGAACAGCTCGCGGGAAGAGTTTATGCTGTGGGAGAAGTGGGAAGTGATGCGACAGCAGCTGTCCAGCAGACTGCGCGTCCGCAAGGTTCCCTCGTCCCAGCTGTCCCTCAGCTTGCTCCCCAGCCCAAGCATGTCCCACATCATGAGCTGCAACTTGTGCGCCATGCACACCAGGCCCGGGAGGAATGCCTCTTTCAGGACTGCCAACACGTTGGCTCCCGCATCCATCACCATGAAGCCACAGACAAACCCTTCCACCTCGGACGTCCATTCCCTCAGAGCCGCCTTGACAGTGGCAGCGATGTTCTTCCTCGTGTGGACCTCGTCCATCCCCCAGGCCTGAAGAACTGCCCTGTAGCCCAAGATCAAGCTAGGCACCTTTTTACAGCTGCCAGATCTTGGCCTGGGGAGGCGGAGGTCCTCTGGTTGCCACCAGTGAGCGGTGATGGCAAGGTACCCGTGATGGCAGCCGCTCCACAGGTTGGCCGTGAAGTGCACTGTTCTGCCTTGGGTGGCTGACAGGTCTCTGCACACCATGTCTCACACTGCCTCGTACAGGGCGGGCATAACTCGATGCCCAATAGTGCGCCATGATGGTATGGAGAACCATGGAGCAAAGTGCTGGAGCAGCAGTTGGAAGCCCACGCCCTCCATGACCAATAGGGGGAAGCTGTGCAGGGCAATCGTCTGTGCCACCACACAAATGTCCGCCTCCTAAGCCCTTGATCTCACACTTTTCAGCGGAGTCACCCCCGACCCCGATAAAAGAACTTCCCCCAGGGCAGTCTGCCTGACCCTTCCGCTCCCACCAGCCGCACCCTCGAGGTGAGGCTTCTTGCTCGGGGTGCATTCCAGAGACCCTCCCATCGATCACAGATCAGACGAGCTGGTGGCCCTCAGTCTCCCCCGACAGACGTTACGCTGGCCAAGGATGGAGACCACAGGCTTGTGTAGTGCCTGTTCAGGTGCTGAGTCAGGGCCATCGATGACAGGTGCTTCAGATCATTGCCCCTGCGTACCAGGCCCTCACACAGCACTGCACCATGCGGGGGTTAGTAGGAAGGGACTCAAAGTGCCTCCAAACATTGAGGTTGAACCGTGGCCCACTAACCGTTCCAGGGGAGGGAGGACAAAGGGTTGTTGCTGGATGTGCCACGGAGCTGGCAATGGAAGACGGAGTTATGGGTGGACTGCAGGCAGGGACAGCACCACCGGTAGTTTGGGATGGGGACAGGCTGGATGTTTTCTCGAACCCCAACCATTCCTCCAAGGATCCCTTGGCCTCCTCCTCCCCAAAAATTTTCAGGAGTTCCTCTTCCTCCACCGGCAAAACCTCTGCGGCCTCCTCCACAGCTGCAACTGGTAATTTTTGGGGAGCGGGAGTCTCTGCTGCACCAGAGTCCTGCACAGCACTGCTTCCCATGCTGCACCTGGGACAATCTCTGCACTTTTCCCCACAACCACTCTTGTCCCCCACCCGAAGCCTCATCGTGCCAGCAAACAATTGAGTAGAACGGAGATGACGCTGTGAACCCTCAGCCGAGGTGCCCACCAAGCTTGGCCCCAGGGCCTGGCAGCAGCCCTGGAACCAGAGGAGTTAGATCCCTATCCCCCAAATGCAAGCCGAATTATACTGAGTTTCTCTCCCCGAATGCTAGCAAGTGGCAAGCAAGAGCTCTGTCTCACTCCACTGCTCACTGAAAGTGAAATCCAGCCTGGGAGCCCACGGCTATTTATAAGCACAGGTCCCATTGAGCAACGCAGGTGGTCTGTGTTTGTCCGTCAGAGCTGCCTATCAGGTTTGCAGGGATAAGATTGGAATGCCCATGGCTACAGAACACCCCCTTCCCCCTCCCTCCCCTGGGTGTCTTCTCCCAACTTGTAACCGCTTTGCAGCTCCGTGGTTGGAAGGAAAACCTGCCAATCAAGGTAAGTTGGGCTTCGATTTGGGTTTCCAGGGCAACAGAAGCAGCGCAGACAGAGTTCAGGCATTCCCCCGGCTCCATTGCCAGGGGAATTGATTGCTGGCGCCTGAGTGTCTGGCTTCCCGAACCGCGGCCGAATGCACCAAACCAGGCGTCTTCCGAACGCTGGTTCGTTGGCCGTGGACAATCACGAACCACCGGATCGTGATAGCGCGATCGCCATTTTCATGGGCTCTTGATGTTCGTAATGCGGTTCGTGCCCATCTCTAGTTATGAGTTGTTTCAGAAATATTTCATCTCTACACTAAGCTTTATAGTTGTTTTCAAAATTTTCTGTTACTATACTCGATTTTACCTGTTTTTCACTGAATGTTCTGTTGTTCATTATTGTACTTCCTCAATGAATTGTCTACTTATTGATTACATTGTATTTCATTTGCACTCTGTTATCTGCCTTGGATCTCAATGAGAAATGTTGACTATAAATAAATAAGTCCTCGTAATTATGTGTGTGTGTGTGTTATGTGCTATCAAGTTACCTCTGACCTATGGTGACCCTATGAATGAAAAACCTCCGAAACATTTTATTGTTAACAGACTTGATCAAATCTTGCAAACTGCAGGTCATGGCTTCTTTTATTGAATCAAGCCATCTTGTTTTAGATCTTCCTCTTTTCCTACTGTCTTCCACTTTTCTTGGAATTATTGACTTTTCCAGAGAGTCTTGTCTTTCCATAGTGTGACCAAAGTATGATAGCCTCAGTTTTGTCATTTAGCTTTTAGGGAGAATTCAAATTTGATTTTATCTAGAACCTACTTATTTGTCTTTTTGATCGTCCATGGTATTCACAAAACTCTCCAACCAGCACCACATTTCAAATGAATCAATTTTCTTCCTGTCAGTTTTCTTCACTATCCATCTTTCACATCCATACACAATAATGGGGATTTGGATTGTATTTTGAAAGTTTCTTTTAAGCAGCATTAGGTCTCTATGGTAGAAAAGCAGCACAGAAATGCCCAAATAAATAATCTCCCCCTACACACAAGGCAATCATAACTTGTGAGGTGGCATCCAGTGAGCTTCATTGGCTTGTACTTACTTAGTTTACTTTTTTGTATAAATATTCTATACATTCTTTCAACCAACTGTCAATTATTTGGTCTGAGCGGGGAGAGAAAAGGGCACCCAGAACAAAGAAAAGTTAGAAAATATCACAACTGTGATTAGCAGGATGCATGACAACATTTTATTTACTTACATTTTCACTTAACTGAGGGAAATGTCATGGTAAACCAATACTAGAAAGAACCAGAGTGTGGATTGACAAAAGAAGTTACAAATCTCCTCTGCTATACCACAAATAAAATCTGACCATACAGAACTAGGAACTTGATCAAAGGAAGATATTTTAACAGCAGCATTCCTTCATTTTTTAAGCAATCAGAGAAGGTTTTTTTAGTTTGTGATGTTATTCCATAAGAACATAAGAGAAACCATGTTGGATCAGGCCAATGGCCCTTCCAGTCCAACACTCTGTGTCACACAGTGGCCAAAAAAACAGGTGTCATCAGGAGGTCTGCCAGTGGAGAAGCGACACTATTCCAGTGATTTTTCTGCCACCCTGGTGTAGTGGTTGAACTAGGATCTGGGAGGCCCAGGTTCAAATTCCCACTCTGCCATGGAACCTGGTTAGATGGCTTTGGCTCAGACATACACTTTCAGCCAAAACTACCTTTGTGACGGTTAAATGGAGGAGGGGAAATGAATGTATTTTTTGTTCCTGGGAGGTAGGACAGGATAAAAATGTAGTAAATAAATTCCTTTTGGCCGTATTATACAGGGCTTGAGTGACCACTACCACATAAAAATAGAGATTTATTGGTGAGTCAACAGCCTTTTGTCAACCAACCTTCTTGGCTGAAGGTATTATTTTGGATCTCCTGTTCTAAACCTAATATTCTGCCCTTAGAATCAGTGTGGTGCAGTGGCTACAGTGCTGAGCTTGGATGTGAAATCTCAGACACAAATTCCCACAAAGCCATGAATTTCACTGCCATGGATAAATCCATCTCTCTCAACCTATCTTTCCGGGCTATTGGGATGAAAAAGCTGCTTTGAGCTTATTGAGGGAACTGTGGCCATCACATAAGGACACAATCTAGCAATATTGTAAAGTCCCTTTTGATATAGGAAAAATGTTAACATGTGCTTAACAGTGCCTTCCTAAACAGAGTTATATCCCTCTAAGTCTACTGTATAGCTATGCATAGATTGCACTGCAACTTCCCTAATTATGTCCATGAATCTTTGCATTTGCATTTATTCTTGTCTGGAGTGTGCAGAAAATAAATTTCCACTGCACCACACTGGCCCAAATCCTGCAAACAGAACGTTTTCATTAAATAAGAATCTTGGTTTTAGAAATCAACCTGAAGAATACTTTCTCCTCCTCCATCAACATTCTGGATATTTACCAATGTGCTGGTCTATTGGCAACATCCAGACTCAGACATACAAAGATAGCTTCCTACAGAAATGCTGAAGGGTTGATGCTTGGCGTGCATAATGAAATAATTTTGATTCATTCCCAGCTCTTTTATTGTTAACATTATATGTATGCTAACATGAAATGAAATCAAGGTTCCACAATGAATAATTCTGGAACTGCTACGTCAGAGCATAAAAATCAGACTAAACACAGTAATAAATGATGCTTCCCTATCTCAATGAGTCTTTGTGACAGTAATGCTAAATTGTTCCTTTGAATCATGAGCAATATAAAAAAGACAACACATTTCCCTAAGTAAAATGTTTGTATCAAAAGAACTTTCAAGAAATTTTATTCACTTTTGGCACAGCTATCCCACCTAAATCTACATTAGAATCAAGCTCATCTTTTCATTGATTAAGAAGCAAGTTTTGGAATATATTTGTTTTGCAGAAAATATGGTTAAGCTCACATATTTTCTTGTAGCTTGATACATTGGTTTCCGTTCACAAGAGTTCAGATTGAAATATTATTGCAGTATTATATGAAGTGAGCTATATTAGTCAATTACCTGATACCAAAAAACCCTCTAACCACTGCAAGCAGGGGCACAATTAAGCAGGGGCACAATCTGTCAAAGATTACACACATTCAAGACCTAATAGAATCAACGAGAATTAAAAGTGCTTAATTTATCATAGCTCATGCATATCATTTTGTGTGTGCAGGCATATGTCTTGAGATAAACATCCAAGTGCTATAAATGTAGATAGCCTTGTGTACTGTAGGTCCTTTACACCATAATGGATTCTGCTGTTTCACCATATGACTGCTTTTGTCCTCAAACAGAATATTTCCCTTAAACTTAAAACTGACATTCCTTCACACAGAAATTTTCCAGTAAGGAGAGTTTGCATGACCTCCAAGCCCAAAGGATAAAATACCTCCAAAGTGCTGGGGGGGTGGGGGAACAAGTACGTAAACTGTTTTTAATGAAAATAATAGTGCAGTGCTGGCTATCTTGACTGAGCTGATTTGTTTTGCTTAGTTTTTGTATAAAATTTGCACCAATCCAGGTACACTTTTGGTTAAGTCTGTAATCATAATTGCAGCTAAGTCATTTGATTGCTCTTCAAACAAAGAGGTTGAGAAGGGCTGCCAAACTGCCTTTAAAGAAAGCAATGTTTTAAAAAGAAGCAGTTTTTTGTTTGGTACCATCCCACTGTTTGTGCATAAGGTGTTGCTTGCACATAACATACATATAAATACATTTACTTCAGGCTTTGTATACTGCCATTACATCCAGTGCAGAGTGCTTTTAAAAAGGCCAAATTCTGAATTATTTTGATTGGTCATCACAGTAACCCACAGAGATGATGACTCCCATGAGGAGGAGAAACTCACCCATAGTTTGCCAGTCATAGGTAAAGAAACTACCATGGAAAACAATCAAATTTGAAAAGGATCCATACTTTGTGATTAATCTTCATTTGTTCCTCATATTTAAAAGACAAAAATTATTTGTATGTAAGAAGCCATTAAAATAAATTTTTCATATGTTGAAATAAGGGGGTGAGACAGAATTCCATTTAATTACACTGCCTTCATATTCTACCAGGTTTAAATACTGGCTTTCCCTTTTCTTTATAGTTTGGCATTTTACTGACTGCTAGACCAAAAGAGATGAAGAGAAAGAAAAGAAAACATTTCACTCCTCATTCATACAACTATAGCTGAAGCTGAGCTACAGGATTGTGTCCTAAAGTAGTATTCAGTGACCTGCTACAGATTCATCGAGATGCTGAGCTCTCTCTCTCTCTCTGTATCTGTAGATATCATAAGGGCACTACCTCACTTTTTAATGGCAAATAAGGAAAGAAAAAAATCTCCTACTTGCAAGGGTGGTGAAGAAGTCTGAAATAATATCTGCAGTACATATCACAGCTCTCCGAAATTGCATTTAAAACCAAAAAGGTTCAAATATGATACACGTTTTGCTATGTACATACATTATAACTCATTTAAATTAACAAAAATATCTACACATAAATACAGGTATGTCTTATGCCAGGAGTCATCTCTGTTAGCATTAGAACAATAAGCATTAGTTCCTTGCCATGGCCAGCAGGCCAATTTTAATTTTAGCATTATAATAATAATGTAAAATGACAGCGAAGACAACGAAGTATATTTACATATATTCTATTAATTATTTAACTTTTAACATTAGCATTATATATTTATAATGCTAATTATTCACAGGAAAACATCCTCAATATTAAATAGGAAAATTATATTATTATTATTAAATATAGTATAACAAAACTAGCATTTTACTGGTTATTTACTGTAGATCGCTAGTGCCCCCTTCTGCTATGAAGTATAAACAAATACTTGCACAAAATCATTTATTGCCTGTTTCACTGCATTCCCTTGTCCACGGCTGGTCAATTTTATATTGTTCCCTTGTTTAAAGAATCATCCTTCCTTTTTAAAACAGAACAATGCTGCTACTCAAATTTCTCGCCAACTTCACTAAAATTGGACACTCCACCTTCTAGAGTGGGGATACAAAGAGATTTCTGAATCTAAAAACAGAAATAAAAATAAAAGTTGGGAAACAATTTGGTTGATAGGAAGCAGGGCATACTGAATCTTCAGGCACATGGAAAAAAATAAAATCAGAATTTATCACAGCAAACGGACATGCTGCCAGACCTTCTGAAGAACCGAAGCAGAGGCATACACAGAGGCGTTCGTTCAGGGAAAAAATCTTTTTCTTCAGATTTAATATAAAGGGCATAAGGTGAAGTGATTGATTAAAAAGATATTCTCTCATCATCGGTTGCTGTAACTCTGCGCTTTCTGTATTTATATGCCACATCTACATAGGTAATAATTATTGTGCTCTTGTACTTTCATTTAGATTCTAATTACTTTCTTCTGATCATAGGCAACAGTTTTAGTTAGAATTCTTATAGCACAATGGAATTCATTTTTTGTGACAAGAGCTTTTCTGAAAAACACTATGATAAAGAAAGTTAAAAAATACAGTTAAGACACACTGACGATTATTTTTTTAAAAAATGCTCAGTTTCCAACACAGCCTTCTCTGGCTGTAAAAAATGCAAGCAAATTACTGAACCACTATGTAGATAATACTAGAAACAAATTAACAGGAGTTAGAACGCTACTAAGAAGAACAAAATGCATAGCTAGAAGCTGTTTCTCCTAGAATTAGCACAAAATGCTTGTGTTCAAAGCAAGGAACAAATTACTGTTGTAATCAAATGTTAACTTAAAACAAAATCGTTAGATAAACTCTAATAAGCTTGCAAACTAAGCCATGGAACTTAAAATACAAGCAGTGGCTGTGAAATAACCTGACACAGTCTTTTCTTCCCAGTCAGAAAAATAATATCTGAAAATGAATGTAGGTTTCTAGTGCTGCACCTGTATTTTCCTTCATACAACGGCCATTCAAAACTCTGACAAATGGTTTAATTTTGTGACACAAATGAACCAAATATGTTAGGTACACCAACTATTGCCAAGCCACACAAATTAGTTTCATTTTTTAAAAAAACTGAAGGCAGAAATAGAAGGAATAGTCTCTGCCTTGAGGAAACAGGTATTTTTCTTCTGACCGGCATAGCATCACATATAGACTCTGTATGTGTTCACCATCTTGTAAACCTTTATGTGGTGAACTTTGCAGATTCTCAGCTCTCAAGGGCTTTGCAGACTAAAGTTACAACTTAAATTTATACATATGCTGCAAAGAGGCCAGTATGCACTACAGTTCACCATAGTATTCTGTGCTGTGTAGAAGCAGAGGTTTTGCAGCATCCTTCTTCGAGCATAGGAGGACTGCCAATGGCTATTTCCACGCTGATTTGCATATTCCTCTGCATACAAATGGCTTTTCAGCAATGTAATCAGACCCTGGAAGTATCTTAAGATACTCTCCTTCTCCTTCCCCCTGTTCCCAGCACCATCTTGGAACATATATTTTTTTTAAAAATCAAAAGCTACAAAATTATTATGATCCATAAAGCAGTTTGAACAGAAGTACTCTAAATTAAGATAATATGGTACCATTTACTTGCATGGAAGTTAACTGATCTAAAACAAAGTATGTCTCAACTGATTTGAAGATCGTAGCTGAAGTAAAAAGGTGACGTTTTTAGAGAAACATATCCTTAATTTCAGTTTGTAATTTCCACATAATGACGATGGAGAAAAAACCTGACTAGATCATGGCAGTCTAATTTTAGATTCTTTATAAGCAATCTGTCCCATATATTGATTTCTATACCAAATCCAACAGCAATTTTCCCCCCAGACTGACTTGATGGTTGTAATGAGCTCTGCTATTTTTATGCAAAGCTCAACCAAGAATTCAGGATGCTCAAAAGTGGAGAAAAGACAAGACATATCACATTAATCAGCAACAGGTATCGTTTGTCTTTGGTTAGCCTCAATCACAGCCCCTGAATTTCCAAAAGAACATCAGAAGGCACCGGATTGCTACAGTTTAAATCATTGGACAAAACAATTGAACAAAATTTTGCATTTTGATTTCTGTAGTCAAACAGTGGTTCATTATTTCATCAATGAGCAACGCTTAAAAACTTCACACTAAAGCTCGTTTTAGATAGGCAGCTGTATTGGTCTGCAGTCAAAGAGTAAGATCTGGGTCCAAAAACACCTAAAAGATCAACTGGACTTCCGAAGAATGAGCTTTCAAGAGTCAAAGTTCCTTTCACTACTTTGATGCTTAAAAGCTCATACCTTGGACCCGGATCTTACTCTTACACACTAAAGCTTGACTCTGAAAAGTCATCCCCCCTCCCCCATTTCTTACCATATTTATTTCTATTCAAAATGTCACATATCAGTTTGTACTGGTTTCCTAATGACTACTTTCAAATAATATGATAGAATCATAATCAAATACTATAATGATTTAAAAGTTAGTTGATTTTTTAAAAGTTATTTAGCACTGTTGGGCGGGGAGGGATAGAGAAAAGAAAGAGAACATGCTGGGGGTTTGAAAATGAAACTTTAATTGCAAAGCATGCTGTGTTTCAAACAAATGTTAACTACACAGAGCATAAAATTAGGAAATTATATTTAAACCTTTTCCTTTGTTGCTACAAGTTTTCTTTCATATTGTTTTACTTTGAAAAGGCTTAAATCTGAGATGAAGACAATCAGTGTTGAAATATATTGCTAGCAATAACAGTAATTACCATAGACAAATCTCCAGCATAGTGACTAAAAAAACATGCTGTAGAATAATGAATAAATGAGGATTTTACCATAATTGTCTTTGATCCCTGTGATCTGATTTTTATTAGTATTACAGGTGGTTTTATTCTTATTATTATGTCTATGGAAATGTGTGTGTTTTGGAAAGTAAATACATATTTCAGCACCTTGACATAGTAATAAAAATAATAATAGCAATTTATAAATGCTCATCTCGATGCATTCAGAACATATACTTGAGTGTGGTGCAACTCTTTCACAATATTCCTTATCTCACTACTATTTCCTGATAATATTTGATACAATATTGGGGAAAATATCAGGGTTTTTATAAAACTGCCCTTACAAAAAAAAAAAAAGCTGTGTCAGACATTTCTGTAGATGGAGCAAACAGAAAACAGGCTGATTCAGAAAGTATATGCCTCCCTGCTAGTTGCATGAAGTATTCTATAGTCAGCCTACAACTATTTGAGGGTGTACCTGCATTTCTCCCAAGGTCATTCTGCAACCATTGGAAGACTTTTGTAATTGATGTGTTTGTCCTGCAGACACCTGTGCCATGACATGTTCTTTAACAAATACTGCTTCAGTTTTGTAGTTATGATGATACTGTGATTTAAAGAAAATACCTTTACAACAATGGATGTTTCCAAACCCATTGGTGTCACAGGTACCCCCATTCTTCTCTGCTTTGTTTAGGTACAGAAAGGGCTGTACTAGCACACACACAAAAAAACATTTCCCTCTGACCTCATATACATTAGGGGTTGAGCTGGCTGTGATTCCTCAGTGGTGAAGGACCTGTACTCTGCACATGTGCAAATGCACTTAATCATTTCTTTACTTGATTCAGGGTTAAGTCTTAGGACTGAAAATAGATTCTGAAAGCTGGAGTGTCCTGGTTGAGACTTCCTGAAAGCAAGTAACAAACACACAGATAAGCATCTTGAACAAAAAAAGGAAGTGAAAGCCAAATTGGTCCAAAGAGAGACTGAACTAAAGACAGATTTCCTGCATGGCTACACGATCTGCATCTTAGGCTAATTCTATCTTTGCTTCATAGTAGCTAAGGCCAGTCAGGGCCATAGTAGCTAGGGTTTCAGAAGTAAGGGGACAGGGGAAGAACAGTCTTCTTCTAAAACATCTTCTAGTTCTACAGCCATTGTTTCTGACATATAACTGTGACTGCAGAGCAACTGGAAGAACAGCCACATAACAAGAGCAAACCATTAACTATACCGGAATTACTCAGTTATACTGGGATGTGCCATAGCTATTTGGTTAAAATCCAGATAGGGCAATCAATAAGAAACTATAACTGAAATTTAGCAAATTCTGTAATCCTGAAGTGCTAGAATCACAATTGTTGCAGGACGGGTTAGTATGGCCCCAGTTTTCTGAGAATGTATTTTGCTCAAGACTAGAGATTGGCACGGAACGGAAAAAATGAACCACGTAATTTGTGGTTTGTAGCATTCCACAGAACCTCAAACCATGAACTTCTGACCTTTTATTGTCGAAGGCTTTCACGGCCAGAGGATGATGGTTGTTGTGGATTTTCCGGGCTGTATAGCCATTGTCTTGGCATTGTAGTTCCTGACGATTCACCAGCAGCTGTGGCTGGCATCTTCAGAGGTGAAGCACCAAAAGACAGAGATCTCTCAGTGTCACAGTCTGAGAATATCCTGAGCAAATGAAACAAATGAATTTTTCCAGCCATTCCGTGGCCAGTTTGGAGTTTCACAGACCCCACGCCAGTTTCAGCCCATTGGCTGAACCCAGCGCAGGATCTGTGAAACTGACAGCCCCTGACCAAAAGACAGAGAGATCTCTCACTGTCACAGTCTGCCCAGGCTGTCCGTTTCACAGCCCCTACACTGTTCCAGTGCAGGATCTGTGACACTGAGAGATCTCTGTCTTTTGGTGCTTCACCTCTGAAGATGCCAGCCACAGCTGCTGGCGAAACGTCAGGCTTCTGACCTTTTCCCAGTTCATGGTTCATTGTTTCATGGCATTTCAACCACCCCGCACTAGCTGCTGAAGCTGGTGCAAAGTATTTGAAACAGACAGCCCCTTTCTTCTGCTGCCTGGGCAGCAGGAGAATGGGGCTATCAGTTTCAGAGACACCGTGCAGTTTCAGCCAATAGACTGAACCCAGTGCGGGGTCTGTGAAACTCACAGCCTCTTTTCCTGCTGCCTGGGCTGTCAGTGTCACAGACCCCGCGCTGAAACCGGCATGGGGTCTGTGACACTGACAGCTTGGGCAACAGAAAAAGAGTCTGTCAGTGTCACAGACCCCAAGGCGGTTCCAGCGCAGGGTCTGTGAAACTGACAGCCCATTTTTCCTGCTGCCCAGGCTGTCCGTTTCATAGCCTCTACACTGTTCCAGTGCAAGATCTGTGAAACTGACAAATGGACAGCCCAAGCAGCAGGAGAAAGAGCCTGTCAGTTTCACTGAACCCAGCCCAGGGTCTGTGAAACTGACAGCCTCTTTCTCCTGTGCAGGGGCTGTCAGTTTCACAGACTTTGCGCTGGGTTCAGCCAATGGGCTGAAACTAGCGTCAGGTCTGTGAAACTCCAAACCGGCCACAGAACGGCTGGAAAAATTCATTTGTTCCATAAGCACACATTCCCACAGAACACGTGTTTCTGTGCAAACAAACCAGCCATTCTGTACAGAATTTTGTTCCATGGTTTGTTTTATGCCCATCTCTACTTAAGACCCATGGCTGGATGGAGTTCCATACGAGCATGTCCATATACTTGCACATTCAGTTCAGTGTAGTTATGCAGAAGATATTCCTTGTAAATTAGTTATTCTCCTTGAATTGACACTGCAGTTATAATAATAATTAAGAGTGATCTCTGGTCATTGTTGGGAACTCTGAGCCAACAAGAAGTCAATTTCAAAGAGGAAATGTGCATGGGAATTGCATACTCAAAACTCCTAAGTAACTTGGAATATTACATTTTTAATACAAGCAGTCACAAGGGTGCTTTTCTTTTATAGCCAATCCCAAAGGTCTTCATTGCACAACAGAGACAGTAGTCCAGTGTGTCAAGAATATCAAGGAACTAAGGTGACAGTGGTGATATTCACAGAAATAATTCTATTTAATGCATATTAGCATGGTTTTTTTTTAAAGTAGAGAAAAAATAGAGAACTATCTAAAAATGAACTTTGACAATGTCAAGACCACTTCTGAAAAACCTTTGCAGACAATATACTGTTTAGAAGATGGGAAAAACGTATCGGTTCCTGCTGTATACACTCCCATCTTCTTTGTGCGATGACTGCAAGGACTCATCTAGTACACAGTACAAGACCAACAAAATGGCCAAATGGAAAGGCTAAGACTGCATCAACCTAAACAGAGAAGAGTTATTACACTTTTAGTAATAGAAGATACAAGGTGGTAAAGGAAACAAGGCAGGCAGTGTCTGCACCATGTAGATCCACAGCAGCTGTCAGGCTAGGAATATCCAGTGATGTAAGTGAACATACCGATGCTGGGTGCTCCTAACCAAATGAATTTTGTAAACTCCATTCTTTGTGGGCCACCCAAACTCTTCAAAGGAGGAATAAGCACTACCTTTTAGGCATGCTGTTTTCTTAATGTTGAGTGCTGAGGTTAGAGAGCTACCATCATAATCATAATGACAGCCAAAGTGGTATCGAAGACAAAGCTATGAACCATTCAAATATTGTCTCTGACACTAGGTGGCCCTAGGCAATCTACCATAAGGGGATAATAATACTAGCCTACAGGTCATTGTAAGGATAATTACATGTGAAGCACCTTCCAGTATATTATTTTTGGTCACAAACCAGGCCTTTAAACCCATTGTTCACATTTTTTCTTTCCTCTCCGTATATAAATATCTTGCTGACTGAAGATTTGTGTCCATTCATCTGATAAAAGTCCACAAAAGCTTAATGCGGCAACAAATTTATTTGATTTTAAGGTTCCAGCAGACTTTACTTCTGATTTTGCTGAGCACCTTAAATGCTCTCCGAAGGGCTATATAAATGCTAGGTATCATCTAATGCCAAGTAGAGCTTCCATTTGGTATATCAACATTCAGTGCAAATGTGATCACTAGGTAAGCTTACCTTGATCAAACTCCTTAGCTACATGCAAATTGAGCCCTGATTAGATCACATCCAGGAACAGCGCGCCCATTGAGGCCAGGTAGGCGGTGGCCTCAGGGTGCGGGGTGCCAGAGGGGGAGCCGGAGGAGGCACGGGGGGCGGGAACACACGCCATGGAGCTGCAGCCTCCTAGCCCTCCCGCCCCGCGCTGCCGCCAGCACACACCCCTAGCCGGACGAAACAGCTGCGGGCAGCACAGGGCAACTGAGCAGGAGAGCTTGGAGGCCACCCGTGCACCATCCCAGCCACCCACCACAGTGTTTGGGGCACCCAGCCCACTGGCCGGCTGTGGGCGCCGAAAACCCTGGCACCACAGCTGATCATATCAGTGTTCCTGTTCCATTTTGCACGAAGTTTGGTGGCTACACAGTAACCACTTGCACTTAAGGATCATATCTTAGTAATAGCTTGAGTGTGCCTCTCCTGCCTTTCCTTCTAGTTGTCAATGCAGGAGTCATATGCCAGGGGTACTGTGTTGAAACTGCATCCCTTTTAGTACCTTGAAAGTGTTAATGGTGGGGTTTTTTTAAAGATGGTGTGACTAAACCATGCAAAAATGTACATTTATGAATTGATTTGGATCCGAGCAGCTCAGCAGCTATTACAGCTAGTTAAACTGCTATAGTAACACATGCAGAGACAGCAAAGGAATGAGTATCAACGTAAAAGAAACTTTTTTTTTTTACCTTTAACAATATGGCTTTTGAGTTGGAGGCAATGGTGTCACCAGAAACAATAGCAAGGGAGTCAGCAGCTGGGTGAAAGCTATCAGACTTATTTGAGCAGTTTGGCTATAAACTGCCCATCAAACTTGGCTCCTGTGATCATTATAGAGGTCTGGCAAGCTGTATCAGATTACAAGGTGGATAGCTTGCAATTACCACTGTTACAGGCAAGAAAGAAAAGATTTCTTCAAAGACTTGCATTTTAGTTGGTGCTACAAGGGTCTGAAAATATGAAAATTTGTACTTATACTCCACCACTGACATATGAAACTTCCTATTTGTTTGAATAACTTACAAATGAAAATATTGTAACTGAAATCAAAATATTGCCCCTCTCTCAAGTGTTTTATGATCATTTTGTAATGTTTCCTTCCTTCTCCACCACACATTAAACAGCAACATCATCAATATATCTAATTCTCAACATCACCAGACCTGTGTATGCTTAAATCTGGAGACTGGTGCCATGAACAAACCATACAGATCTTTCAACTGAAAAATGTCCCAGGTTTGCAGAAAAATCTGAAATCTAAAACAGAACCAAAAAACATGATAACAGAAGCAGCACCTTTAGCTTTAAGGAACTAATGCCCTCAGTAAAATAGAAAAGAGTTCAGTAGCACCTTTAAGACTAACCAACTTTACTGTAGCATAAGCTTTCAAGAACCACAGTTCTCTTCATCAGATGCATGGAGGGTATGAAGAAACTGGTCAAATATATATAGGTGGTGAGGGGAGGGGGGAGTAGATGCAATCAGCAGCTTCTGATAATATGATCAGTTTGCTTCTGATAATGAAATCAGTTACTTCTGATAATGAGATAATCATTCATAGTCACTATTCAATCCAAATTTGACTGAGTCAAATTTACATATGAACTCCAATTTAGCAGCTTCCTGTTGGATTTTGTTTTTGAAAGGTTTCTGTTGAACGATGGTGACCTTTAAGTCCTTGATGGAATGTCCTGGTAGATTGAAGTGTTCTCCCACTGGTTTGTTGCCATTTTTAATGTCAGATTTGTGTCCATTTATTCTTTTGCGCAGAGGTTGGCTGGTTTGTCTAATGTACAGAGCAGATAGTGCTACTGGACTCTTTTCTATTTTGCTACTACAGACTAACATGGCTAACTCCTCTGGATCAATGCCCTCAGTGGCATTACTAGGCAATCACAGGAGTATTGCTAACCTTCAAGCCTTGGCTCCTGTCAGGAAAAGACAGGGTGGGAATATGGTCTTTCCAGGTCTGTTTTGGACTTTGAGGAAGGATTCATCATGGCTAGGCTGGCAGTAATCACAAGGTGAATTGATACTATATGACTTGCAGGGCTCACCCAGGCCTGGCTGTTTGCTACTGTTCAAGAGTAGCCACTCCATGACAGTCAATGAAGTATAGTGGTTACAGTTTTAGATTAAGATCTGGGAGACCCAGGTTCAAATCTCTATTCTGCCATGGAAGCTAGCTGGGTGACCTTGGGTCAGTCACACACACTTAGCCTCTCCTATCTCACACAGTTGTTGTGAGGATAATATGGACATGAGAAGGAGGATGTAAGGTGCTTTGGATCCCCATGATGGAGAAAGGTGGGGTATAAATGAAATAGATAATAAACATAGATGAAGATAGGGACAGATAAAGGGCAGGTTGGTGAGTGGGTGAGGAGAGGAAGAAAGGTAAGGACATGTGTAATAATAATAACAACATTTGATTTATATACCGCCCTTCAGGACAACTTAACACCTACTCAAAGCAGTTTACAAAGTGTGTTATTATCCCCACAACAAACACCCTGTGAGGGCTCTGGAAGAGCTGTGACTGACTCAGGGTCACCCAGCTGGCTTCAAGTGGAGGCATTGGGGAATGAAACCCAGTTCTCCAGATTAGAGTCCCACCCTCTTAAGAACTACACCAAACTGTCTTGCCATGTAAAAAGGAAATAGTGTAGGAAAGGGAATACAGAGAAAAATGAGGTGCCCATCATAAGTCCTCGCTGTTCCCCAACTGCACAACTGGGCCTGGCCTGGCGTCTGGAACTGTACATCTTGAAAAAGAGTTTTCTCTGGTAGAGGCTGCCAGAGGATGATAGAAGGAGGGGAAGTTGAAGACAAGGGGGAAGATAAAGGTAGTTTGGCTGATGGGAGAGAAGGAGAGAAGGAAGCAGGAAAATGAGAGTGTCTATGTGGGCTTTCAGGGAAGAGAGAGAGGAAATGGTGGGGGAGAGGAAAATGAGATGCCCCCCCACATCCTTGTATCTAATTTCAAATGAGGCCATAGATGATATCCACAAAATTGGGCAAGGGACAGACATGGTGGGTTTCTCTACAAATCTGAAGGAAGTTTGCAGAAATATCTAAAATCTAAAAAAGGCCAGGCATTAAAATCCCCCCAAATTATTGAAATACCACTTGTAGATTTAAGAAAGGAATGCTTACTGAGCTCTCAACTGCCATTTTGGGGGTTCTAAGCAACCACAACAATATTGACGAGCCTTTTAAACCTTGGTTTCTGAAAAGCAAAGACACTGGGGGGGGGAGTAGACTGGGAGACCAAAAAAAGGCCTGGAAAACATCTCACACCACTCCCCTGTCAAGTCCCCTGCTGAAGGACTTGCCAGAAACAACTGCCACCATGTCACTTGGGCCTGGCAACCATCATTCAACTTTTGCAACTTGGCCAGACTTTTCTTGGGGAGAGGCTTCCATAAAGAGACAAGGAGGGAAAACTGAAGAAAGGGTGGGGCAGCTAAAGGCGGGTGGGAAGGAGAGAAGGATGTACCTAATATAAGAACAGCCACAAAACACTTTGATTTTCCTTTATTCCTTTTCCTATTCTTGCCAGAAAACAATGGAAAACAAAATAGCAAGCACATAACTCACCCCAAGTAACAAAAACAGAGAACTGATGTCAGGGAGTTAATGAATAAAGTTGAAAAATGGTTTACTGTTTCATATCCCATCAGCAAATAATAATAAAATAATTTCAGGAAAAAAAGGTTAACATAAGAAAGATTAACTGTCTATGGGTTAGCTTTCCATATCCTATTTTAACAAGATAGTTAAAGTAGATCTATAACATTTATTAATGCCCATGGAAACAACAAAAGACAAAAAAGAAACATTTATCAGTTCAGAATTTCTGAAAATTAATTATGGCTGTCATAAGAACAATTTTTAAATTACATTTTATTTCAATTGTAGTTAAGACAGTTACAAATACAGATAACCCAAGAAAAATAAATCTGCAATGATGAAACCATTAACAGTATGAGGGTAGTTTACTCTCATGAAATAGCAGACTGTATCTTGACTTTCTTTCCATTTTTCATTTTGCCACTGATGTTTCTTTATTACTTAGCAAAGGAGAGCAATGCAGGGGGAAGACATGTGATGGTGAAAAAAGGGGGTTGAATGCTTCTTTGAAAACAATAATTAACTTTTCAATATGAAGTCTTAACTAGAGTATGTTACAAAAGAGAGCTTGGAAGAATAAAAAGTCCAATCTAGCAAAACAGAAAGCACCATCTTATCATTTAGTTCTTCTAATTCTGATATTTTTGTCTTTTCAAATTTGAAAACTGGGTGGAGGATTTGTGTAATGGAGCTCTTGCTAGCAAACATAACGAATAAGTAAGCCCTTTATTACTCCTTCCATGTGCACCCAGATGCCCGGTTTTGTATCTTACAACTCAAGAGACTGCTTTTCTTACGATGCCTAGGCAGCACTGGTCTTGTAACTTAGAGAATGCACTTACATACTGCCAAAGATACCTCATGAGGTAATGAGTTGTTCCACTGCATCTGTTGGGGTCCTTCCCTGCGAACTCCTATCCTGCCCCCTTTCAAAGCAAGATTATGCAGAAATTACAGAAAGATACATTATCGATAGGCTGATGTCACACAACATTCTTGCCTTGTCATCTGATTCTAGTCTTGGAGTATCATTTGTCTAAGATGTGGAATCACAACTGAAGAAGCAATAGTGAATTACCAAAACCAACTTGGTTTATTCTTGGACACATTTAACCACGCTTTATGTCTCAATAATCAAACCTTTCATAATCAAACCTAAAGTAGAAGAGTCTAATAAATAGTTAGGGACCATCTGTTAAAGCGAAGTGACATGGATCCAACATGGATCTCGATTTCATTGGAGAAGTCACTCAGCAACTTTGTAAAGCCGTTGGCATTTAGCAACACTTTCATACTGCTGGGCAGCCTCAGTACTCCGGCCACATTGAGTGCATAAACCACACCCTTAAAGAAGCTTTGAGCAAAATGGTCCATTCCTCTGATAGAGATTGGAATGAAAAACTGCCCATTATTCTCATGGCCCTCTGCATCTGCGTTCACATAGAGAAAACAGCTGCTTTGGAGGGTGGACTCCATAGCATTGCACCCTGCTGAAGTCCTTCCCCAGGTCCACCCCAAATCTCCAAGAATTTCCCAACCCAGAGCTGGCAACCATAATTGGATGTAGACTTTATTAAGATGGGTCACTGACCATTATGAGCCACACTATACTTTCTGAAGTAAGAAAATAATATAATAAAATACTTCAAATAATGCTAAATTTTTGCAGTGAACTCTTTTGAGAATGTGAAGTTGCTCTCAAACAAATGGAAAAAATGAAACTCATTTCATACATTTGGACAATGAAAAGGAATGGAAACAATAATGAATGAACAAATGTCTTTCATGATTGCTATTCCTCCTTCCCGTCTTATTCTTTGTATTCTTTTTCCTGTTTCCTTTCCCATTCTCCTCTACTTCCTCCACCGGACACCCCTCCTGTGGCATCAACACATGCAGATCTGCTTTGCTAGTCTCCCTCTTTCCAGCTGATCAATGCATCTTTAGAAATGCCACCCCTAAGATATGCATGACATTTTGTTATCATGCCTCAGAAGAAGGTGAGCAGCAGCGGCATGAAGGTAGAGACAGAGAAATCTTCTGCCCTCCCAAGGGCTAGCCTGCTATCATTAGGCCAGCCATTGTCTAGGAGTTGCAGCTATAACACTGACTTCATTCACCATTCTGAGTTGGGCACTAATCTGTCTAAAAGGGCACCCACCTGATATGGTTCAGTATGTACTTCTTAGTTGAGAAAGCCAAAGTGTTATCATACCCCCCCCCCCCCCAATCCTTAATTCATCAAGCTCAGAGAGAATTTTGCCAATGGATAATTTGATTAATAAAAATCAGTTTGTTCAGTCAGTAAACAAGACCTACGGACAATTAAATATGAACAGTTTTCCATTCTCTTAAAAATAAAATACTGTTAAATCTGAAGTAGAATATTTCAATTACAGTTTTTTTATGTCTTCCAGCTCAAGAATATTAAGCACAATAGAAAGGTCAACTGGTTAAATCACAGACATTCCTGGAATGTAGACATTTTTCTCAATTTAAATCTTAATTATTAAGAAACTTCAGATCCTACTAACTAGAATAAAGAATATTTTTATACTTGTACTGTTGTGAACATACAACTCTTAATATTCCTATAATGCCTCTTGGTTTGGAAATGTGACATATTATTCAGCTTGGGGTCCTTTGATGTATGTTTTTCCCTAAGTCTATGCTCCAACAATTCTGTCATACAGAGAACTGAAAATTAAGTTATTCTCACCAGCAATACTCTCCCACAAAGAATCTATCAAACCATAGATATAAACCTCAGAACAATTCTTGCCAGGTTTCTCATGCAAATGCTGCAGAAAAACTTACAAGAGCACTTTAAGATATTGAGAATCCTTCAATACAGCCCTGTATAATAACTTTTACTTGCTAATTTCTATGGGTCAGTTGCAAAGGAATAGACCTGTCAATCTTTTTCAGATGTAGCAGAATTTGTCTGTCTACAAACAGGGATACTTTGTTGTTGCCATAGAGACTAATCCTCCACTTTCCTTCTGTTGACACAGCTAGTCACTGTCTAAACTACCTGATCACACTTTTAATAGGCAGCTGACTGAAGTACCACAAAATGCACAAATCAAGTTTGGAACACTTGACACATCTACTGTTACTCTTAAAAACGTGCAAAGAATTCCAGTCTATTTGTTATTTTACTAAAGTACAGAAGATATAAACATGACTTAAGTAACAATTACTTTGTGCAAGTTTTTAATTATACTGTTCAGATAGGCTAAATTGTGATTGTACAGACGTCAGCATTTCAAATATCTTGTTGCAATGGATGGGAACACTCCTAGACAATCATTGATCACACACATGCAAATTATTAGCAGTATCTGCATTCTCTCACTCTTTCCTTTGAGCACAGCAATGTGAAATTGTCATTTTCTAATGCGCAAGTTTTAAGAGCTGTTGAGAAACTGCCTATGTAGGCAAGGCATTCTTTGCTGTATACTGAAGGTCCGCACTTGTCAGACCTTTTGAATAAATTGTCATTTCTATTATATTTTGCTCAGTTTGAATAAGCAGGTTGATGTGCTGTCTGTATTCAAAAGCCTATTAGGAGGCAAGCTGATGTTTTTCTGGCTCTTAGGTTTACATTTTTAAAAGAAGGCAAGAAAAAAATGTTAAAACTAAGCCACACACACAATCTAAAGGAGTCTTGGGCATTTTAAAGAGAAGTTTTTATTTTAGCATAATTTTCCATGGATTGGAGCTTTGACACAGAGGGTTCTAGTTCATGAAAGTTTATGCTACAATGAAAACTTATTGGTCTTTAAACTTCTGTTGGTTTTTTCTACAACACCTACCCCTCTAGAATTATTAACACAAAATCTAATCCACAATTTTATTCTAAGATTTTATGAAAAGTCCAATTCCAGACACTATCCAAATTTTTTCTTGTGCAGTCTGTAGCTCTAATCGCCTTTGTGTTCAGAAATATCAAACAATAAACCATTCTAATAGGCCACATGTTTTGCATTCTTCTTTAATGCATATTAGAAAAAAGTTTTTTGTTGTGACTCCTTCAATTAAGAGGAAAAACTGATGTGTATCATTAATTACGTCAGTGAGAATCATAAATCATCAGTGAATGCTGCAATTAATTATTTTTAAGTCAGGTGAAGAACCATGACAGCCACAAGATAAATCCACAGACCATTCATATCAGAGTGATAAGGGAGGAAAAGAGAGATGAAGGTGAATTATATATGTGCATCATTTAAAAAAAGCATTTCGTAGCATAACGTTCTATTATTGCTACTGAGTTTAGAAAAAGTAAGAAATGTTGCTACTATTAAGTCTAGTTTTGTAATATTTGCAATTATATTTTAATACCCTTAACATGGTGCTAAACCTAATTAGAACACTGGTTTTCAGATAAGACATTGTAATTAACCATAAGTAGCTTTAAAAGTTTTAAAAAATCAAATTGTACTAGTTCCAGGAATGGCATAGAGCAAAGTACTTTAGACAGCCAAATAATATCAAAAGTAAGAAATAATAAGTTTAATTGGAACAGAAGAATTAGAAAAAAACGTTTTTAAAGAATTATTTATCATTGCTCAAAATTGGGTAATATGTAGTACATATCTTGGCTAGCTAAAACCACATGATAATTTTCATTCATTTCTTTCCTCTTACCTTTTGTTCTCATATTTTATTAACATTAGACTCTTAAAATTTTGTTTTGAGATTTGGTGTTAATAAATAAAATGTAATGGATAGTCCTTTTAAAATTTAAAGTAGTTATACATTAAAGAATACTCCCACACAAAATCAAATTATATTTTATCCTTTAAAAAACCCTTGCCTGGTTTCACAAAAGGGGAGAGGAAAGATAGGTTCAGTATGGGCATTTTCAGTGCTTTTATCTTTATGTTCATTACAGTCTTCTTCCTCTCCTCAGATCAATGTTCATTCCCATAAGTTCTACAGATCATACTACTGTATGATGGTTAACCCATACCATCAGAGTGTTCCATAATTACAGTTACGTATATTTAACATAATTCAGTATTTTAAGGTACACACACACGGTACAGATAAATGATAGATTTATATTAAGTTTTCTATTTTATCAAGGTTGGTGAAGGGGAACAGTATTGGCCATCCTAGCATGAACAGAGTAGGCATCAAGACCTAAACGTGATTCTATAGTTTTCTCCATCCAGTGCTAAAAACTATACAGCAGTGGAGTTTATTTGCTATTTCTCCAAACCAACCACTACCAGTAAGCAAGTGCAATGGTTAGGGAGAACCCTACACCACTGAATGCCAACAATGGAACAGGAAGCCCAAGGTTACTATTGGGAAACACATGGGGGGAGTAAAAACAGGAAAAAGCTGGAGCCAGCACCATATGTGTATGCTCTACTGATTCACACGAAGTGTCCACCAAGAGCACGGCAGCACAGCAGCTGCTTTCAGTGTCCAGGATCAGCTTTCACGCTGCCAACCATCAGCAGCACCAACATACATTTGCAAAAATGGTGAGGATTCTGGCTATCCCCAGTCTTCACTACTTACTGCCATGTATTTCCTGCTGGTAAGGACATGAGAGGGCTTCCCTCTTCCTCCATCAATATTTAGTGTCAGCACCAATCTTCCAATCTATCACACCAGCTCACCATCCACCAGTACACCAAACAACAGAGCAATTCACCTGTTAGCTAGTCCAAGGGATTTGTGGAGTGTAAACTATGAATGTGAAATCTATCTATACGTTTCACACTCAGGCTATGTGTTACCTTGCTTTGAAACAGCAGCAATATTACAGGCTACTACTCAATTGCTTTGCAATCCACTTTTTAAAAAAAAATCCGGAGAGGTAAACAAATCTAGCAATCAAAACTTACAATCCAATATAGACACTTTGAGAGGTGTAGGAGATGGATACTAGAGGATACTGAAGCAAGGCTCCTGGGAAGTGTAACACATCTCCTCCAGCTCCTTGCTTAGAATTGTTAACAGCAACATCTGCCAGATCCAAGGCTTGTATTATCTATTACAGCATTTGCATAATCAAAGGCCAAGTGGCCACTAGAGTCCCTCTATGAAACACAAACCTTTATAATATCTTCTGCTTCCAGAGTCTTCTTTGTGCTTCTGAGCAAGCAGTTGCTGTGGCTTGCATTGTACAGTAGAACTGGCAGGAAAACAATGGAAAACTGTTAGGAGAAAAAAAAAACCATCGTGGTACAGAGAGCATTGATGTAGAGTTTCCAAGCTGTAACACATTCCTCTTACCATTAACAGACTGCTTCAGCAAACTTTTCGTAGCAGGTTAATTTTTTAAAAAGCTAAGCATGGCCATGTAAAAGGCAACCAGACTAGTCCCAGTACAAGAAACCAAATACAGAATTAAAAAAACTCTGAAGAAAGAAATCTGTAATAATAACCTTGGAAAGGGAAAGACAACATGAACTAGAACCCACAGTAACTCAAAGAACAAATGACAAGCATTATTCACCTGAGACACTGACTCGGTGTCAGCTGAGCAAACACAGGAGAGAAGTGGTGATTCCTGTGTTATTTCAGACACAGGACACTTCATTATTTTATATGGCTAAACGCATTTGGTGAATAGGTAAAACATAGATATGATTGGCCAACAAACTTGTGTGATTCAGACACTGTTATGGACTGCCAGTTCTCACAAATCTTTTAACTTGTCAGCTCTCTATATTATCAATTTAACCAGCATAATAACCTCTGTATGCTGGTTAAAGTCTGTATGCTGACTTGAAGTGACTGAATTCAGAGATTAATTAAAAAGGGGGGGGGGATTTGAGGGTGCCATCATTGTGCTCTAGGAATTACTGATAGCACAGTGATGTCACTTCTTGGTTTTCCCTGGAAGTGACATAACAATGCTGTGCCATGATGCTCCCCATGCCCTCCCCAGGACTCCGACCGGTTCCCAGCTGCTGGCTGTGGTAACCCTACCTGTTTTGCCGATCAGTCTCTTAACCATGATACTGGAACAGCTGTCTTTAAGATACTCTCTAACTCAGGAACAAACCCCACGGCAGAGCACTCTTCTCTTATAATGCATTTGGCATAGGATTGCCACCTCTAACTTGGGAAATTCCTGGAGATTTGGGGGTGGTACATGGGGATGGAGCTCAGTGGGTACGTGATTCCACAGAGTATGCCCTCAAAAGATGCCATTTCCTCCAGGGGAGCTGATCACTGTCATCTGGAGATCAATTCTAATTTCGGGATAACTCCAGGCCACACCTTGAGGTTGGTAACCCTAATTTGGCACTTTGAACTGTTTCTTAAAATTATTAGCGGCATTTTAGAATCATGATGTTTCAGGCTGTAACCCTAGGGGTGTGTATAGGGCTTGCACAGATCTGCATTGTACTGGGAGAACTGCAGAACACCATGAGACACTCCTGTGATGCATGAGAACAACTGATTTAGTTAAAAAAATATTCTGAAACTATCAAGGGGAAAAGCCTTATACCTGAAAAATCAAATAATCTTTTGTCTCTGCCTGGCTTTTTGGTAGAACTTGAACTTGCAACTTTTCTTTGGTCTAGTTATGGGAAGATGATGCAACTGATGTCTGCCCGGAAAACAGCATGTACACGTATATATAGAAACAAAAAGGCAAATTATAGCAGAAGACTCTGGCTCAATAAGGCTGGAATGACATAAACTGCCAAAAATCAGCATTGTTGAAAAAAGGGAGAAAAATCAACAGCCTACATACATCAGTTATAGGGAACTGATGTATGTATTAGATATATGTGTGTATTAACCTACCCAATAAAAAAATCTTCTTTAAAAAAAAAAGCATTGTTGAAAAAAGGGAGTAAGAATCAACAGCCTACATGAGAGGATCCTAACTTAAACCTTGAATGTAAATAACCACTCATAATAAGTCGCACCATTGGGTCTGTGTATAAAGGGCTGTCAGGTCACACCAATGTATGGCAACCATATAGGGTTTTCAAGGCAAAAGACCAATAGAAGCAGTTCGCTGCTGCCTGCCTCTGTGTAGAGATCTGATGAGGCTGGGCTAGCCTGAGCCATCCACGTCAGGATTGGATCTATACAGCTCAATGTGCTCTGAACGCAAGAGGCTCTCCTAAACTTCATACATTCTGCAGTCTCATTGAAATTGGTTGTATTGCTCTATAATAACTAGAACTTCAGAATTCAGAATTCAGAACCGGCAGGACCTACTGTCCTTTCGCCAGGCCTGCAAGACAGAGTTGTTCTGCCAGGCATATGGCTGAGGCTGGACCTCCGCCGGCCTGGAAAAAAGGGGTGTATAAAACCCTCCCTGTGAAGGCTGTCCACCATCCTGTTTTAAATGTGTTGTTTTTAATTAACATGAATTTTTAATTGAATTTTAATTGTATTTTTAATATGTTGTTATCCGCCCTGAGCCCGCTCATGAGGAGGGAGGAATACAAATTTGAAATAAATAAATATAAATAAATAAAATAAATAAATGATTTTTTGCATAAACTAGGTAGCCTAAAACATATAACTGACGAATATTTTACTAATCATCAAAGCTTGACTATCATTAGAAGATAAGGATGCTAAAATCTCTGTAAAAAACAGAGGCCTTGAGACCAAATAAATGTACCTTGGGGAAAAAAGGAAAACCCTTCCTTGAAATACAGATTGGTATAGTACTTGACACTTGAAATACACTTAGGAAATTTTTCCTCTAGAGCTTAACCTGAGCAGAACTTGCTATCGATGCTCAATCCAGAGTACCTCCAAATATGTGCAGACCATATTTAGTAATCACAAACCCATCATATATACTTAATAAATTAAGCCTTACTGTTCTCTTAGGTAATGTGTTGTGTTAAATAGTGCAAACAAACAGCAGTATTCTGGGAATGGGTGTTTCAGAGTTTGTCTTTCAAAGAAAATCCTTAGTGATTAATTTCTCTTCTTTACTTCTGATATGTCGAACACTCTAGTAAAAGGAGAAGATCAAAATTCTTTAAATGATGATAGTGATCTCTCTCCAAAGTGCTGTTGGACACAATGCTTTAACTATGAAAATTTCTGTTTCTCCTTTGCTTACATTTTCTACCTACAAAGCTGATTTATTAGAGATCAATTGTTTGCTGTCTCCAAATCTTTTGTATTCCTTGATACAGGATAAAATGGTCTCCTTAAGCTACTTTCTGCATGAAACGAGACAAAAGATTCCAGGATCAAAGAATATTGATCGTAGTCCAAAGTCAATGCTGCGTCTCTCAACACGTGCATCAAGGAACACTTGTTAATTTGCAATCATGCACAAGACTCTGTAGGACAAATGTGATTGCCACTGTTAAAAACAAAAGGTTTCTGCTCTGTTTTTCCAAGTTTGCTTCCATAGCTGAAAGTTGGAACATTGGGGGGAAACCTGGCACATGTCTGTGCAACAGTTGTATTTGCCACTTTCTATTTTTCTACACATTATCAAATGCCATTTGTTACTTCCAGGCAATATACTGCAGCATGTCAACATTTTTTTAAAACTCAATCTTATGTATGAAATATGTTCTTAAAAACAGTGATAGCTGTGACTGAGACTTTAAAGGTGATCATTATCAACCCTCTTAGGAAGGTGAGAGTTGATGTGAAATAGCAGCTAAGTATGTGTACTGGGAAGGAAGAAGTGGCTGGTTCAAAATTTACCTCAGTCTGATGGCCCTGAGCAAATCATAATCTCCTGTGCAGCATACAGATTATACTTTATACCATACTTTATAGGGTTGCTGCAAGAATTCAGTATGTCAAGCAATGCCGCGGCAAATTTTCACTAAGTTTGAATTTCAGTGTGAACAGAGGATGGGGGTATGTGTTCTGAAAACCATCTCTCCCCCCCCCCAAACCACCCTACCTTTTCAGTTTCTTTTCACTGCTGTCGTAGGCTAATTAACTACTGTTTACCTATTATTTATTTACTTTATGTATATCCTGCATTTCAACCCAATTGGGATCCAAAGCAGCTTACATGGTTCTCATCTTCTCCATTTTATCCTCACAACAGCCCTGTGAAGTAGGCTATGCTGAAAGTGTGTGACTGGCCCAAGATGACCCAGCAAGCTTCCATGGCAGAGTGTGGATCTGAATCTGGGTCTCCCAGATCCTAGTTTGACACCCTAACCAATATGTAACACTGGCTCCCAATGCTTTTGGCTTTAGAAAAAAAAATAGTTTCTGGAAATACTGAAGTCATGAACTTGCCATTCTGATTTGGTTATCTAAGGACACATTTTGTTTATCTGTTTAAAAGCTTTAGATCCAAGTTTTCTATTGTTTCTGATCTAAGTCATCTCACAATTGCACATTAAAATAATGTAAAAATACCATCAATGATAAATTGAGGGGAAAAAAACCAAACTAAATTGAAGCTATGAGAACTGTTTATAAACTTAATTTGTTTTTAATTAATTACATTTTTATCTTGCCTTTACTTCCATCATGAAGCTTGAGGTAGTACACTTACAGTACCATCCTAAGCAGAGCTATACTCTTCATATTTCCAAGATGGAGGGGTTTTCTTAAGTGCCATACCAGCAGCCCGTCAAGGTAACAAATAGATTTAGCAAATACTTAGAGGAGAGCAATAAAGGGGTGCTTGCCGCAAAGGATGGGAGATGCTGAAATTAGCATGTACTTTTTGCATTCTTTTCTCTGAGAAATTGGCAAAACAGGAAGTGAATAAAATGTTGGTGAAAGGCCCTCCCTTTCAGCTCAGTACTGAAAATACTGATAAATAGTGATAAATTCTCACTATTTTCATCAATAATATAGCTCAATCAAAAGCTACCATGCAGGTTTATGTACTGAATTACTATTAGTTTTGTGTTTAAAATCCTCCATAAAGCTGGCAGCTAACCCTGCCACTCTAATGCCGAACAAAAGGGGAGTAAGTCTGCTTTCCTAGATGACATTACTTACCTCTTTCCCAAACACATTTGTCCATAAAAATCTCCTAAACCTAAGGGCTGCCTTAGATGCCATCAAAGTCAGGGAGGGGGGCTTTTAATACACATCCCTTGAACTGTATACATTGAGGCAAGGGGTGTTAAATCATTTGCTACAGGTGACTAATTATTGTAAGACTTTAAAAAAATTCCATTATGTATTTGATTTTGGCAGTGCAATATAAAAGCCCATTTAAATAGTATGCCACATTTTGTAATAGGATTGCCAGCTTTGTCTTGGGAAATGCCTGGATATTTATGGGTGGGACCTGGGGAGATCAGGATTAGGGGGAGGGAGGGATCTCAGTAGGGTATAATGTCATAGAGCTCACCCTCCCAAGCAACTATTGCTGATCTCTGTTGTCTGGAAGAGAGTTGTAATTCCAGAAGATCTCCAGGTCACACCTGGAGGTTAGTACCTCTATTTTATCAGTATTCTTCAGCTATCTTATACTATGTTAGGATTGCCAGGTCCCCTTACCTTCCCAATGGGAGGAGGAACTTGGCACTTACTTGAGGGTGACTTCCTCACCAGTCACCTGACCAGTGGGGGGAAAGGTCTAGTTTGGCACCTATGAAGCTCAGGAGCATGCCTGCCACTGGGCACAATGACATCTCTTAAGGAAGTGATGTTATCATGCCCAGTGGGAGCATGCCAGCTGTGCACTGGCTTGGATGTTTTTTTGCCTTCTGGGTCCATTCCCCCAAGTCTTTCCCTCACACTGGTCAGGTGAGTGGAAGTGGAGAACAGAGGCTGGGAGCAGGGGATCCCTGCTCCCATTGGGGGATCTGGCAGCCATATACTATGCCTATGTGAGTACTGACTGAACAGGCATTATCCTGTGCTATGCATCCCACTGTCTGTCTGTGCTCACAGTATGCTCAATAGGCTTATCTGGAAATCTAGGCAATATACTCATTTGTTAATACTCTATAGCGGTAAAGCTTAATTGTTAAAATGTTTCAAGGCACAATTCAAAATGTTTACGGTTCTAAACTTCTTTGAGGTGGGATACTTGAAGGACCACCTTGCCCTGTACTGTCCAGTCTGGCAGAAGATTAGAGATGGGCATGAACCTAAATATGACCCAAAAAAACCCATGAACCAGGCCGGTTCGGGGTTCGCGAACCAGGGTTCATGGAAGCTCCTTTTCACAGAACTTCTAAAAACTGTATACTGGTTTGTTGGGTCATACTTACAGGGGCAGTTTAAATGGCCATTTCTCCATGGAAATGGCCATTTAAACTGCCCCTTTAAGGGACTTGCAAGGCAGCTTGCCTGCCAGCTGATAGTTTAAAGGGACCTGCCACTTGTAAGGCAGGAAAGGGCCCTTTAAACTGTTAAATGCCCCTTTCCCTGCTGCTATTAAGGCCAGAAAGGAGCATTTAAACCACACAAACCACGGACTGGTTCGTAACTGGTCCAGTTCCATGGTTCGTGAAACCCATGAACCACGAACCTCTTGGTTCATTTTTTTTGTGCCCATCTCTAGTCAAGATCTGCCTCTCAAGCCCTATTCTCTGCCCCTCCTCCATCTTCAAAGGTGAAATTGGTGGCAACCAGAGACAGAGCTTTTCTAGTAGTGGCACTACCTCTGGAATGTCCTTTACTTTGAAGTTCACCTGGTGGTTACTTAACTCTCTTTGAGGTGCAGAGCAAAATATTATTTTTAGCCAGGTTCTAAGAATTTGTTGAGAGACAGAGACTACAGTCAATCTGTACATTATCCCCAATGTATAGAATACAAGTGTATATAATTATGGACCGTATCGTTTCAAAATACAAGTGCAGATGCAGCATATTTTTTAATGTAGCAGAGCTACCCTATATCTTTCTCTAATATGACAGCTTACTACATGCAGAGGTTTTTATTATTGTGGGGAATATTAAGAATACGATCTTTTAGCTACATCCTGAAGAGGTTTATCCTGGAATTTTTACTATATCAGTTTGTTTTATTTGTATACCAGCTTTTGAGAGCCCAGCAAAAGTCAGCCACACATAAGATCCATTAAAAGATCCAATGGCATCAAAGTACACATTTAAAGGCTTAAGTCCCTTTCTTTTCAAAGAATTTAAACTGACTTTCACTAAACTGTGTCTTCTGTGTTTGCTGTGAATTTAATGTGCTTCTCTGGCTGAGATCAGAACAAGGCCTAATATTTCTAAGGATTTTACTGAAAGCTTTTGTCTTTGAATTCTAAACTTAATCTCTTTTAACTTCACATATTCATGCTTCTCTTGCATTTTGTGTTTGCTTTTTTCTCTATTCTTTTCAAATCAAGCAAACATTTTCATCCTCAGAAGTCTTGAAGAGCTAAGTTAAGTCCTAGGATTTCAACTTGATACTTCTACGTTCATGGGACTTAGAATCCATACTGCAAGCAAAACTATTGAGCCCATCTCTCAAATCTTTAGTAAACAACATATTGCCAGAGTGCAACTTAATCAGCTGTTCAAAGAAAACAGCTAACAGGTTTCAAAAACAAGAGAGATGATAATGGGGAATTTAGGGGGAAAATGTTGAATTAAGGTCAGGAAACAATTCATGCCGAGAAGGGCCACCTTATTAGTCACAGCGTGATGACCTCTCACCTTGAGTGATAAAGTACACAGGTCAGAATTGACAATACATACTCATGGCTGATCATGGCTGCCGGTTATTGATCCAAAGAGGGGGGTGAAAACCTTTGTAGGAAAAATACTGTTCTGAATTACAAACATGCAATCTCTTGAGACTCAGCAACTCTCTGGGTTTCTCCCTCTGGAACCAAAAAGCAAGGAGTGAGTTCAGCCAGTATTTAATATCAAGTGAATGTGGTGTTTAATCAATACTATTCTGCTTTTGTTCCACGATGTGGAAAGCAGTGTCTATTCATTCAGCAAAGGTTAATGCCAAGGGTCAAGTGATTTCGCACTCTCGGTAGGATCCACAACATTTCAGTCCTTCAGATGCCTCGGACAATGATGACTCAGTTGGACTGATTTATTGCCACACTCAAGACCTACTTAATACTAAAGTGCTATCTTATGATAATACCTCAGAAAATAGCGCTGATAAAAGAGGAGGCAATAATTACCTACATTTTGAAGTAATGTCTTCATTTCTAACCTCCTATAAAGATGTAGGGACCATTTAAAACGAGCTGCTCCTTGTATTAGCCAGTCAGATAAATCTGATATTATCCCTCTCTCAGCCTACGCAAATGGAATTTGCTGACTGTATGAGGAAAAATGCAAATTGGCAAAGCAAATGTAACCTAGCACATGATTTAACATGGGTTTTAAAGAATAACTTATTTGATGCCTGCGTACCCAAATGAAGGTATCCTTTTTTAGAAGAGACCAACAAACCACTGACAATATAAAATTTAAAAAGATGTAAGTGGGGAGGACCCCAAACTGTAAGCCTTTATTAGTTAACAGGAAAGAGTATATTCCTCTCCCTCCTTATAATATGCTCCAGATATTTTTCTTGAAACTGGTAAATTAAGAACACATGTGCAGTGAAAGAAAGAATATATTCTTTTTCAGCATGATACAGTGAAAATGACATTAGTTGAGCTCATTGTCTAAATCAGAATACATTTGACTTTGTCAGGGTCTAATTCTTAACATGTTAGCATCCCTGATTATTATTCAGCAATGTCTTATTCAAGATGTGTTTTATATAATGAAAGAAGTTCAAATGTCACCAGGAAAACAGTGTGAGAAGAATTAATTGGAAGGCTTATCAGAGGAAAGTCATTTAGAATCCAGCTCTACCTAATATATCCTTGAATGATGAATATACCAATCAATTAGTGAAATAAAATAAATTCTGCAAATTTGACTGAAGACATCCTATTATTATAAGAGGAAGAGTATTTAGAGCAGTTAATTATTCTTTGTCCCCCCCCCTTTTTTTTTGAATGCACAAAAATCTTTTCAGTTTCCCACAATGAAGAATACTTAGAAATGTCTTCTGAGGTATTTTGAATTAACAAGAATTATACTTTTAAAATGCTGTTACTGAGATTTTTTTTCTAAATTGGAAATGGAGAAACATTCTGAAACTGTAAGCTTGAGTTATGATTACATAAAAATGACAAACTGTTCTAAAATAGGCGTACCTGCCTTTATTTGTGGATACATTTTAGAAATGACACTGAAAAATGAGACCATGGAAAATACAGTGAGAAACCCATGGAGACTGTCTACTTAACACCAATACTGGATCTTAAAAAGATGCAGGGACTTTTAGCATAGCTGTTGCATTAACATTTATCTCTCATAATGAACCTTTGTCCACATTAAAGGCAGACCCTGCTCTTCCTTTAAGGTACTCCAGGTGTCCTAATGATGCTTCCCAGCTTAAGCTACACAGCAACCCTGTAAGGAGATTATTTGATTTTATTTTCACCCCATCTTTCCTCCAGGAAACTCAGGCTAATGTTCATTGTTCTTCCTTTTCCGTGTTACCTTCACAACAACCCTGAAAGGTAGAATAAATGGAGAGATAGTGACTGGACCATGGTCACCCAGTGAGAATCATGACAGAATGGGGGAATCTGAGGACTTCATTTTTTGGCTACAAATCTATCAGTATCCACTACATCAGTGGCTCCCAGCATTTTTGGCATGGTGACCCACAAGTCCAAATTTAATTTGTATGGTAAGGGTAACCCATCCTAGGCTGGCTCAACTTGACACTAGTGGGGTGTCAAGTTGACGAGATGTGGGAAGATGGCAGATGTCGGCAAAGAAGTAGGTGGCAAGTGGCTCAGTGAAGTACATCTCCCATACGAGGTAAGGGCAGTGAGGCTCTATAGAGCACTGGGCAGGAGGATGAGCTGCTGAAGGATCAAAGACACAACCTGCACTCGCACACACCTCTTTCTTTTCTCCTCTCAATTTTCATGCACTGAACAGCTCCCACCTACAGCCTTCCTCCGCTTTCTTCCAGCTACTATCATAATATTGCTAGTTGTCAGACCGCTTCCCCCCCCCACACACATTATTGTTGCAAAGAGGGAGGGCAAGGCAAGAATGTGAAAAGCTAGAAAGGAACGAGAGGAGAGAAAGAGAAGGCTGCAAAGGGCATGAGCTGTCACTAGGGATGGCTGGCCTGCAATCCACTTTTACAGGATTTGCGACCCACTTTTGGTTTCCAACCCGCAGGTTGGGAAACACTGTACTACATTGTACATGACCTATTTTTTAATATCCATTTTCATTTTCCTTCATATGGTGCACAAGGGGAGAAGTTGGGCAGCTATAATATTTTTTATAAAGCCTACCATTTCTAAATGAAAGAGCTAAGGAGGTATCATATGTCCTCTCAACATTCTTTTTGGCAAATGTGTAACCTTCCTCTTTCTATTTCACAGTTGCATTACAATGCTCCATTAAGCCCAGATGGAGCTTGCCTGTTCTTTTTGCCAATGTTGCCCTTGAAAATCAGAGGAGCTACTTTGCAAGGGGAAATGTGACTAAATGTGAAGGAGGACAAGACTGTGTGCCTTCCACAGCTCCACAGAATGCGTAATTTTAGTCTTCTTATCCTTGCACGGCAAGCTGCATCCAAAATCCAACACAGACCTTGTACTTACTGGCATCCCAACATGAGCCAGGCTGAGTTCTGTTCTGCAGTGTTATTCTTTTCAGCTGGGTGCACAGTCATCTTCTCCATTTTTAACTGCTTTTTTCTCTCCCAAACCAGACAACACAGCAGAAATCAGTGATGAGGGAGGTTCAGATCTTTCTACATATCAATAAATCACTGATCCAATACTTGAGACTTCTTAGAATCTTTAACGACACTTGCACCTTTCCCCCACCCACAGACAAACTGCCCAAGTCCTCAACCCAGCTGCTATCAGTCCAAGAAGGGGGAAATGATAGGCCATGTTTCATCCTATAAAGAATTTTTAAACGAAAAGGGAGTATGTGGATAAGGGGAACTACTCTGCCTCCCCTTGCATGCCATCAGGATGATTTGAACATTCATTGTTGCTTGTGATAATTAACAGTTTCTCTTCATTCCTTGTACCTTTGTTGAATGTTGTCTCTTTTAAATTAATGAGTTTTCTGGTGGTTTCTCACTTTGAACCTTCCCCTTGCCAAACACTGCCTGAGGGGGGAAACCACTGAATTTAAGGATTCCTCTGCTGAAGAGGAGGGGGGAGCTGTAAAGTTCTGAAAGTATTTCAGATACAAATCTGCATACGATAAGAATGGTAATAAAGCATTGCATTGATCTTTAGTCTGTAACTAAGACTTGTTGGTTGAGAGAACTTCAAAGTCATGGGGGCCACCATTGCAACTCATATTCCCTTTTATATGAAAGAACAACACATGCAATTGACAGGGAAGGAATAGCATTCCAGAAACTTTTGACAGAATTCCAAACTTGGTTCATGAAAACAACATGGAAGTGATTTTATACTTAACGTGTTCCCATATCTAAGCTCACTTTCCACCCTGGAAATGCAACATTTAAATTAGCTCTTTTTCAGTTGCTTGAAGCATTTTTCTTTTGGCCACGCTCCAATGCTGGAAGTCAGCTTGGACGAAAGAAAAGTGCTCAAATTAACTGAGCACAACAAAGTAAGGCAGTGTACAGCCTAGCCCATAATACCTCCCTCCCAGTTCTTAACAACCCTTTTTCCTTGTCTGATCATATTTCTATGCCAACTAGAAGTTAAACAAACAAACAAAACAGTTCTGCTTCTATTTCCTTGGATATTGTTGATTTTCTGGCATTTCCACCATTCCACCCCACCAGAATGTGTGTGGGCAAGCACTGGAAAACTCCCCATTACGGGGCCATGAAATCCTGAACAGAGGGGCATGTCTGCTCCCCCACTGTGTGATTCTGGAGTAAGCTCCAAAGGCTGGAGCTTGGGCAGGCTCTCCTTAGTCTCCTGTTGAGAGAGTCCTATGCAATTCCAGAGCTAAGGCACAAGACCGGAGTGCTCCTTCTTGGCAGTTCCCTCAACCCCTAAGGGTAGAAACTTCCTCCCCTCAAAGCAACCTTGAAAACACTGGTTTTTCACACATGTTGCTTCTTCTTCAATTAAATATTCTCTCTTTTTGAAAGAATTACTTTCTAAATAAAATTCAAAGACCTGAGGAAAAAAGTCATCTGACCACCAATCCCAACTTTTGATTCCATGATGTCCTCTTTCAAGTCTTTTTTCTCTTTCTACCCTACCCCCTTCCCTGCTTCCAGACAACCATTTCATCCCACACCTCTCCCTTGGCTGACCTCTACTACTATCTTTTTCTGTGCCTTCTTAAAAGACTCTTAACCAGTTTTCACCAAAAGCAGATGAGATGTGGTGGGAACTCACATGATGAAAATCTTCTGTATGATGCAAACATACTAGGGTACTCCCAGAATTACAACATCTCCAGATTACAGAGGTCAGTTGCCCTGGAGAAGATGGCAGCATTGGAGGGTGAACTCCCTGATGACATCCCTGATGACCTCTCTCCATTCTCCAAGCTCCTCTAACCTCCCCAGGCTACACCCCAAACTCTCCAGCAATTTCACCAACCTGGAGTTGGCAACCCTAAAACATACCAAGACAGAAACCAAGATGTGTGGGAGGAAGGCCTTCTCCTTGACATGCTAGGTTTTTGCATCTAGGAATCCTCTTTCACTGTGGTGCAGGGTTGATAGATTTATCACCTCATCTGTTTCTGAGAACTAGTGCTCAAGATTCATGATGTTTCTCCTCTACAGGAAAGAGAAAGCCAAGGAAAGGCTCCAAGCCAAGAAACTCCACTCCCTCTCATTAGCTGCCTTGTTCATAATCCTTGTTACTTATTTCCCCCATTAATTCTCCCCTTCCCCTCCCCATACTGGCCTTCTCTGTCATGACAAAAAAAAATGTTTCCATTTTCTTCAAGGAGGATAATAATCAGTGCTTTTTTTCAGGGGGAACGTGGTGGAACGGAGTTCTGGCACAACTTGAAAATACTTGGCAATAGTGCTTGAAAATAATATTATTTCAAAGAATCCCATTTGTTTCTTCCTCATTCCCCTCGTGAAAGTTCCGCCTCCTCTTTTCCCAGAAAAAAACCCTAATCGGGGCTTTTTTTTCCTGGCGGTACACACCAGTATGCAGTACCAGCACCTCTTTCCACAGCAGACTGGTAGGCTTGGGCCCTCAAGGTGGCAAACATCGTGAGTGCCAGCATCTTTCCCTCTCTTTTTTAAAGAAAAAAGCACTGATAATAATATAGATATTTCCATCAAATTTCATTCTTTCCATCTATCTACCATACTTTCTCTCTACTCATTCTGTTGTTTTCCATTCTGAATAGGTTACTCACTGTCAGTATAGCCACATACCCCTTCTTAACAATGAGTATTTGTTAACTTTTCAGTTAAGCTTTGACACTTCTAGCCTTGATACAGTTCTACTTTTTAAGAGAGAGACTGTCTTTGACACATTCACTTTTTTTTTTAGATTTTCACTGAGGTGTACAATGGATTTTATACACCTTTCTACCTGTGGAAACTGCTGGAGTGTGCACATGTGCATCTCCTATCTGTTAAAAAATTTACTCCAAAGTGGCTTTCTAGCTGGTAAAGGTTGTGTAGCATTGACCTAGAAAAATAATGCAGCTAATGCTGTTGTGCTAAACAAGACCAACATCCTCAGTGAACCCACAATGAGGCCCAAAAGACCCACCACCAAAGAATACATGTTTTATGCTTCAAACGGTACATCAAGGTTATATAGCTTCCTAGGCTCAGAAAAGCAAAACATAAACAATCTAACACTGACACACACACACATCTGACAATCCTCTGAGAATACACAAAGGACTATGTACCAGATGTTACCCACACACTATTTTCAGTTCATCCAGGACAGTATCCAAGAAAAATGAAATCAAACACATTATCCCCATCAAAACCCTTAGGCAGATAACCATAATTCAGACAAGATCCACAAATTCTTCGTCTACAAATGTATGCACGCTAAGAATAAAATATACATTTTTAACCCAACAAAGGCTTCTTGATCTTTATCACAATCATTCTCACTACTACCTGATTAGGGAGGTTAACATTAATCCCATTTTACAGATTTAGTAACAGACTTGATACAGCACAGCACTCACATTTACTCTTCAGCCCCTATACAATTAGACAGCCAAACATCCACTCCCACTTTGGAAAGAAAATCTACTTATTCAATTTTCTCTTTGCAATGGTTCTTCTCAATCATATTTCTTCATTGTTAGGCAGCAGGAGAAAGTTTTCCATATCTGAAATATGCAAGTATTCTTTGTGTAAGGAAATATGCACACTTACTAAAAACTTCACATCATTGCTGCATGAAGCTTATGTATAAATACATCTCATCACCCTCCCTGGGCAAAGCCAAGTAAGTGGTAGTGCTGTCATTAAAAATAATTCATGGCTAAATGCAGCAAAGAACTCTACACATAGAGAGTGAGGAAGGAAATAATATTCTTACAATTCAATAGCTATATTAAAGTAGCATTCTAAGGCAGTCAAAAAAGCTCTTCTTAACATTTACTTCATGCAAGATGGAACTGTTCAGAGATTCCAGGAGAGCTATCTTTAAAAGAAAAAAGGGGGAAAGGCATTATTTTGGTTCCAAACTTATTGAGGTGTCGTGGTTACTGTGACAGACTAGGGCTACATCTACACATGCAGTAGAATTAGGTGATAATGTGGCAGAGCGCTGATGTGGAAAATGGAGTGTACCACTTCAGGGTGCAAGTGAAAGATTACATTTCTCTAAGTTCCCCTGCATTAATAATTCCTAATAAATGAAAAACTAATTCAATATGCAAAGAGCTAGGCTAGGGCCTTTCTCCTTGATCTGCAGGAAGATTTTACATGCAGAGTATTAAAAATGTGACCTCCCCACCTATAATCTGAAATGATACAACCCATTCTATCACAAGACATCACCACTCATGAACTCACTGAATGATCATGGATTAATCACTCTCTCAACTTTTTCTACTTAACAGGGTTGCTGTGAGGACAGAATGAGGAAAGGGGTGGCACATATATGTAGTCTGAGTCTCTTGGGGGGGAAGTGGGAGAAAAATGATAGGGGAGTTGAATTGCACATGGTGTATTTGTGCCACCAGCAAGTAAATACAACACAGAGAACAGTGGGGGAACCATGAAGAAATTCCTTCAGCCTATCCCCTTTGGCTACAGCTTTTCAATGTCATCCAAATCAAGTAGGAGCCTGACAAGAAAAGAAGGTAGAATTGAACAGCCTAGAATTTCTCTTTCAAGACATTCATACAATTCTCTTCTCACTGTGAGGTCATTTTTTGCAATTTTATCACTATGACATCCATGTGGAAAGCAGTCTAGTGAATAGGTTCACCACATTTTATATTTCTGTCATGCTCCAAGCCAATCTACCTATAAGATGGAAGTGAATTCCTCTTGAGTTGTAAAGCAAAACATGAATCCAAGCCATGTACACAATTGAGTGTATCACATTTTCTCAAGTTTCCTTAGGAAGCACAGACAATAATAATCTTCCTTTCATTTTACTTTTTCCTGCTTTCTTAATAAATATATTGCATAAGGACTCAAAATGGCCTGAAAAATGTACATCACTTCAAAATAGTCATATACTTGACACAAAGACATGCAATCTGAAAAAAGCTGCTTACGGCTCTTACAAAACAGTATATCTTCCTATTGTTTCAGGATGCTTAAGCAAAGCAACTTCAGATGAAATGCTTTTTGTATAAATCTATTGAGCAGACACATTTGGAATGCTGTGAGCAGTGCTGGTCATCCTGTTAGCAGACAGACCTCTCCTCCTGCTGAAGGGCAGTTTACAGATATGAAATCATAAATACCCTTCCTCATACAGCATAAGCATAAGGCACTGCCTGGCATGAAGGGAAACAAAATGGATGCCAGCCAGGTAAAAGCCTGGAAAAATATTTTAAAAGCTTGTCAGAGCATCTGGCTGACTAAGACCCCCTCTATGCCCTGGAGAGACATATAACTTAGGAAAATGAGGTCTCCCGAGAAACTCCTGACTCATCTCATCCACGCTTAACCTCACTTCCCCTCACCCATTTACCCTGATTAAGCACTACTTAACGCTATTCACCAAACTTGGTAGCTTTTCCCATCTGGTACTCCAAGGGTCATCAAGCACCATTTACACCTATAGTCCACCTCAGATAGACCCATTAAGCCTCTCTCAACTCATTATCCACCTCCAGAAAAGTTATTGTTTGGGGGGCAAAGATGTCAGCTTGTACCAGGGAGCATTTTGTCCTCTATCTGGACTCCCTATCGGTGAGTGTGCACGTGTCTTTGGATCTGAACACACATACCCAAATCTATTTGGGCCTTCTCTTCTTCTCTGTGAAATGCTGGTCATTTTGCTGCTGCCTCCACAGATCTCTGTCTTCGAGACTGGTAACTATAGCCTTCCCTAAAACTGCTTTCTCCCCTTTTCCTCCCTGATTTTCTCTTGGTTAGCCTCATATGTGTGCTATGTATAATTTTGAATGTTTGCCCTTTTATTTCTCTTTTAATAAAAACTTTTCCAGTCGAACATCAGGCTGATTTTATTTTGAGAGTTTTCTAAGAGAATAGTCCCTGTAAACATAGGTGAAGAATCCCAGTTACCCCCTCTTGCTTGTCTCCTTTAAGCTATTTCCCCCAACTCATTAGGAGTTTACCTACTTGGGATTTCAGTTTCGGTTTCACGGCCATGTCGTATGCTCCTCTCCGCAGGTCCGAGAGGAAGTGCCCAAGCAGCCTGACCGGGCGGCTGATCTGCAAAGATTAGCTCCCAGGACTCCCAGGGAGGGAGTCAGGGTCCGGGATGCGGCGGGAAGAGCCCCCTGGAAATCGATGCAGGGGGTAAATTGCCCGTTTGTCCCCATGGAGGCTGGCAGACGTGCGTGGCACCTTGCGTGCTGCCGGGCCATGGAAAACGGCAAAGAACAGGACTAGGCGGAAGCCTGTAAGTAAGCGAATCCCTTCTGTTATTACAAGCGCATGTGAAGGAGTGGTGGGATCTGAAGTTAAGAAGACTCGGATTTCTTCCCCCTCGCTGAGTTTCAGAAGGTTGGCGGTCCCCCCCCCCCTAAAATGGCAGCGAAAAAGCAGAGTCCTGCTTTGGGCAAGTCAATTTCGGCAGCCCTGCAGGGAAGAGGGGAGTCGCTCGAAGATCTGGTGAAAAGGTCGGTTATCGAAGCCATAAAACCTTTTGTTGACAAGCTGAATGAAACAGATCAAAGGGTGGGCTTAATTGAGAGCGATGTGAAAGCCATCAAGGAAGTAGCGGGGGGGCAGAGAAGTCTGCTCGGGAAAATGCGTCACTCATGAGAGCAACGAACAAGGAGCTAAAGTTGGTGGAAAACCAGCTGATCGGGCTGCAAGTGGAACGAACACAGACTATTTTGCGCCTCCAGAATGTTAAAGAGGAGGAAAACGAGGATCTAAGGGATCTTGCCTCGGAATTATTGGCGACACCCACGAGGGCAACTAAAGAAGAAGTAAAAAGCGCCATTTTGGAAGTCCGTCGGGCTTCTTTAAAATATGCAACGAAGCGGCAGCTGCCTCGCGAGATCTTTATTGAGTTTTCATCTAGGAGGGTCCGGGACACTATCCTATACAACTCATATAATGCGGACTTGGACTTTCTAGGAAATAAAGTAAAGATACTGAAGGACGTTCCATTTCTAGTTCGGAAAAGAAGATTTAAGTATAAAAGGCTGGCAGCTCTCCTGAGGGAACGTGGGATAAAGTATAAATGGCTATTTCCGGAAGGAATTTGGTTCAGTTACAAAGATCAAGCTTACAAGATAAATTCAGAAGATCAGCTAAGGGATTTTGTGGACAAAACCCAAGAATTTGGGCAAGACACCAAGCAAAAAGAAGAAGATCCGAAGCCTGAAGGGAGGGGGGAGGTAACGAGCGCTGCGGCTGTAGCTGCTCAGAGATAATTGCGTCCGAGGCCTAGGGCGGGGAAGAAGACTTAATTTGGACTGTAATTTGTATTTTGTAAGGTCAACCACTCCATCATTACTTTATTAAGGTTTAATCTTAATTATGGCAGTATGAAGGGAAAGCATTGTAGTGTAGTGTTTATTGTTTGTATGTTGCCTTCCCCCTTTTTCCACCCCCCCTTCCCTTTTTCTTTTTTTTCTCCCCTTTTTCCTTCCCTTGTACTTTTGTAGTTTTTTGTAGTTTTCTGTTTTAGATATTAAAAAATAAAAATTTTCAAAAAAAAAGGAGTTTACCTACTTGGGTAACAACCCCATCTCAAAAAAGGGTATCACAGAAAAGGTGTAGAAAAGGGCTCCCTGATAGAGGGGTTGAAGGACCTTCTCTATGAGAAAAAGCTTGAGGCTTTTTAGTTTAGAGATGAAGCATGTCAGAAATTTATAATGTGAATGGTGTTTTTCTCCCTTTTTCTTTTTCTTTTTTTTTTTAAATTTTTATTGGAATTAGAAATATTTTGTCATTTATAACAATCAAATTACTTTAATATTCCAGTTCTAACCCCCTCCCTTTCCCCCCCCGTTTATTGACTTCCAACAGTTTTCCAACCCTTTGTCTATTCTTCCCCTACTCATTTCAACTTATTTTGTCAATTAAACATATACTTTCACACTCTTCTAAGCTAGTCTATTATAACACAGTGCTAAGTCAATTTCCCTTCACTTATCAACTAATACATTCCTGGCATGTTATTCAATAGTAATAATACTGGTAATATTCTCAATATCCTGTACTCTAACTTATTCATTCTAATGTCATCAATATGGGACAAACAATTTATCCCTCCCTATACATAACTTGAGTACTCATAAGTGATGAATACATTTATAAGTCAACCAATTTAACTTATACTCTATATGTTACTCTTTACTTCCTCTTATATCTCTTATCTTTATAACATAAAGTCAATCAATTTGACCCATATTCTGCACATTTCTAAATCGCTATAACCAAAAATACCTTCAGCATAAGTCAATCAATTTAACCTATATTCTATATGCTACTTCTCATTCCCCCCTTCTTGTATTCATAAATTTTAATTCTGTTAATTCTCAATTACACCCCTATCTGCCAGCAACATAATTAATTAATTAATTTCTATTCTTATATATCACATAATAACTATTACTTAATACTGTATAGAATAATCAAATAGAATAATTGCTTAGTAATTCTTCTTTAACTCTCCTCCCCCCGGTATAGTCACTTCTCTCTTCTTTTGTTTTTCTTCAATAATTTTCAAACTGCCACAGTTCTCCTCCCACCTCCCATTTTTTCACCAAATATTGTTTCAGCTTCTCCCAATCTGTGTTAAACTGTCCTGGATCAAGGTCTCTTAGTTTTCTTGTCAGTTTATCCATCTCCGCCATGTACAGCAATTTGTGAATCCAGTCCTCGATAGTTGGCACTTCTTGTACTTTCCACTTTTGCGCGTACAAAAGTCTAGCCGCTGCTGTCATGTAAAAAAGCAATGTCCTATGTTGTGCTGGAATATCTTCCATTCCCAAGTTCAGTAGCAGGAGTTCTGGGTTCTTATTAACTTGAAACTGTAAAATCTCACTTATTACTCTTATTATTTCCCCCCAGTACTGCCTGACTACCTCACAAGTCCACCACATATGGTACAAAGATCCTTCATGCTTTTTACATTTCCAGCATTTATTAGACATGTTCACATTCCCTAGCGCAATTTTCTTTGGTGTCAGGTACCAACGATAGATCATTTTATAGACATTCTCTTTAATGTTTAATGTTTAATGCATGTCGTAATTTTCAAAGTATTTTTCCACAAGTATTCCCACGCCTCCATTGTTATTTCTTTATTAAAATTTATAGCCCACTTCACCATTTGCACCTTAACTACCTCTTCTTCAGTATACCATTTTAACAACACTTTATAGACCTTTGAAATTTCCTTTTTGTCTTCTTGTAAAATTACTTCCTCCAAGTCCGAATTCTCCATTCTTACTCCTCCCTTGGCACAATCCGATTTATAAAGGTCTCTAAGCTGTCTATATTGAAACCAGTCATAGTTTGGAGACAACTCTTCTTGCGTCTTTATTCTTAATTTAGAAAATTCTATTCGTGTTATCTCCTTATACGTGAGACACTGTTGTTCATTATCAACAGTTCTCGGATCTATCACTTCATAAGGAACCACCCAGGAGGGAATTCCTTCTTGTAGGTAATCTCTGTACTTTTTCCATATTGTGAAGAGGCTTCTCCGAATGTAATGGTGTACAAACATAGAGTCCGCTTTTACTTTATCATACCATAAGTATGCATGCTATCCAAATATTTTTTTGTATCCCTCTAAGGCCAGCAATTTGCGATTTTTAAGCATCATCCAGTCCTTCAGCCAAACCAAGCAGATTGCCTCATAGTAAAGTCTTAGGTTGGGCAGTTGCATTCCGCCTCTCTCTTTCGCGTCCTGTAACACTTTCATTTTCACTCGAGGCTTTTTGCCTGCCCAAACAAAGTCCGATATCTTTCTCTGCCATTTCTCAAACTGCTTGGAATCCCGAATAACTGGTATTGTCTGTAACAAAAACATCACTCTTGGCAGCACATTCATCTTGACTGCTGCAATTCTTCCCAACCATGACAAATTCAATCTATTCCATTTAATCAAGTCTCGCTCTATTTGAGTCCACAATTTCTCATAATTGTTCTTGAATAGATCTATATTCTTTGCAGCCAGCTCAATTCCCAAATATTTCACCTTATTTGTTACTTCACAGTCTGTTATTTCCATAAGTTGCTGTTGTTTTTGTTTAGTCATATTTTTACACAGTATCTTTGACTTCTTTTTGTTTACAAAAAAACCTGCCAAATCTCCAAATTCTGTGATTTTTTCTATTACCCTTGGCATGTTTTCAATTGGATCTTCCACAATTAACATTATATCGTCTGCAAATGCTCTAACCTTATAGGAAAAGTCTTTTATCTTTATTCCACGGATTGCATTATCTTCTCGGATCTGTATCATCAAAATTTCCAAAACCATTATAAACAACAGTGGAGACAACGGGCAACCTTGTCTTGTACCTTTGCCTATAGTCAATTTCTTAGTCACCTCGTCATTCACCACAATTGCTGCACTCTGGTCTCTGTAGATTTCTTTTACTGCTCTGATAAATCTTTCTCCCAACTGTAGCTGTTCCATAGCGGCGAACATAAAATCCCAGTTCAAATTGTCAAATGCTTTTCAGCATCCACAAAGAAGAACCCAACCTCCTTATCACAACGCCTATCATAATATTCAATAGCATTTATAACTGTCCTTAAATTGTCTCTGATTTGTCTATTCGGTAAAAAACCAGCTTGTTCTTCCCCAATAACTTCGGATAGCCATCCCTTTACTCTTTCCGCTAAGATCTTCGCAAAGATCTTATAGTCATTGTTAAGTAAGGAAATAGGTCTGTAATTTTTGACGTTAGTCAAGTCCTGTCCTTCTTTAGGGATCAATGATATATTAGCTTCACTCCAAGTATCTGGAATTCTTTGGTCTCTCATAACACCATTGATCACTTCTTTTAGGAATGACACCAGTTCATTGACCATTACCTTATAAAATTTAGCTGTGAGTCCATCAGGCCCTGGCGCCTTACCCAGATTTGTTGACTGTATTGCCTTCCTTATCTCTTCCTCTGTCACTTCACTATTCAATTTATTTCTCCAATCTTCCGAGATCACTGGGAGCCTCATTTTCCCCAGATATGTCGCTATTGAATCTTTATTCACCTCTTTTTTATTATACAATTTAGCGTAAAATTTGTAGAAGGCTCTACTAATAGCAGTCTGTTCCAGATATACTTTATTATCCTCACATATTTTATTTATTGTCTTCTTCTCCTTTCTCTTCTTCAATTGCCATGCCAAATATTTCCCAGGTTTATTTGCTCCTTCAAACGACTTTTAATTCATTCTCTTCAGATTCCATTCCAGTTCTTTATTATTCATTGCTGTCAACTGTTCTTGTAAAATTTTAATGTCTTGGTAAACTTTCTTCTTCCCTGGTCTTTTCTTTAGTAGTATTTCTTTGGCTTTTATTTTCTCTGTAATCTCCTGTCTCTTCTCCTCTTGTTTTTTCCTGGCTCTTCCGTTTAAGTCCATTAGTATGCCTCTAATTACTGCCTTATAGGTATCCCATACCTTGTTGGTTGGTACTTCTCGATTCATGTTGTATTGTATGAAGAACTTAGTTTCCCTTCTCAACATCTCCAAGTTTTTCTCCCTCTTGCAACAAGTCCTCATTTATTCTCCATCCTTTCCTCTTAGTTCTTTTCCCAAACTTCCACATAATTGGATTGTGATCTGAGCCTACCATAGGCATTATTTCTACCTCTTTAGTCCATAACACTAAGTCCTTTGAGGCCCAGATCATGTTGATTCGTGATAAAGTAGAGTGTCTGCCCTTGGGATTCTGTATTCTCCATACATCTTCCAAAGTTTCCTGCTGCATTAATGCAAAAAAAGGTTTTGGTAGTAGTCCTCTTTTCTTTTGTGCAGTTGCTGATTTCTTGTCCTGCTCCAAATTCGTAACTCCATTGAAGTCTCCTGCAAGAATTATCTGGTCGTGAGAAAGTTCATCTAATTGCTTCCTCAAATCCTCAAAGAAGCTTTCTTTTGCTCCATTAGGTGCATAGATTCCAATCACCAGCACTTTCTTTAAATTCCATGTACATTCCACCGCTAAAAATCTAGCTTCTGGGTCCTTAAACACTAACTTTGGCTGCAGCTCCTCTCTAATATACAAGACCACTCCCCTTTTTTTCTTTTTTGTGGCCACTGCAAAATGAGTGCCCAATTTGCTCAGTTTTAGATATTTTACATCCTGTTTTCTAATATGAGTCTCTTGTAATCAAACAATATCACATTTCTGTTTTAATAGCCAGTGAAAAGTACTTTTTCTCTTATTGGGTGAATTAAGTCCATTTACATTCCAAGATATAACCTTACATTCCATATTCATAGCCTTGTTGCTGGTAAGTCCTTTTCATTGTCCCTCATAAACTTTTCCATTTCAAATTCAGATCTGATGCGCTTTTTCACTCCTCCAAACTCAAATGCCAGCCCTTCCGGTAATTCCCATCTGTACCTTATTTTCATGTCCTTCAAAATTTGGACTAAGGCTTTATATTTTTTCCGATCAAGCAACACCGATCTAGGTAACTCTTTCATAATAATCACCGTCTTGCCATCAACCTCCAATGGGTCTTGAAATTGCTTGCTCACAATCATTTCTTTCATATTTCTGGTTGTAAATTGCACAATCACGTCTCTTCGTAACTTCCTCTGGGCCGCAAATCTTGAGTTTATACGATACACCACATCTAGGATAGCCACGATTTCTTCTTCTTCCTTCCCCAGGTATCCAGCTAACACTTCAGCAACTTGCTCTTGAGCTGTCTTTCCCTCCATCTCCGGCAAACCGCGAAACCTTAGCTGCTTTTCCATATACTTGCTCTCCGCAATAGCCATTCTGCCCCTCATCGTCCTCATATCTGTCTGTTGCGTGTCTGAGAGATTCTCCATGCCTTCTCCACCACGTTAACTTTTTGCTGTGTTGCTTCCATTCCCTTTTTCATTTCTGCCAATTCACTTTTAACTGTCTCTTTAACTTCTTTGATCTCTTTCACCAGCTCCTGCTGGACCTTTAACATTTCCGAAAATCTTTTGTCTAAATTTTCCATAGCCGTCTGCCACTCTTTTTTCGACATCGTGGGGCTTGACTTGCCCCGCTCCCACGAGTCTGCACGTTTCCTTAACTCCATGGCGCTTGGCTAAGTGTCCCTTTAATTTAATTTAATTCAAATGTCCTGGTTTCAAAAGGAAAAAAAAGCACTTACAAAATCCAAAATGCCGGGCGTCTTTTCTCTATGGTTTTTCTATATTTTTGTAATCCAATATGGCATACTTCCTCTTCTGCTGAAGCCCGTGCCCTTCCCTCTTCAAAGATGGCGATTGCCCTCTTCCTGTCTGCCTTAGGGCCGTCTCTCTCCAGCAGCTCTATCACAATTACGTACTTCCTGTTTCCCGTCTCCTCACAGCAGCTCTCGCGATGGTAGAAACTTTCTCACAGTCTATTATCTCCTCATAACCACAGGTACGAACAACAATCCTCCGATTTCTCTAATTACTTCTTTTAGCTTAGTCCTTTTACTAATCTGTTTCTTGCCGAGTCTTCCTCTACTTTTAATCAAACTGTTGCAGTTTAAAAGTCCCCTTTAATGCTTCTTTACTTTAAGTAATTCGTCCCATTTCAAGAGATAGTGATCTTTACCTTTTCAAACATCTTTCTGGGTTGTAATCACTGCTTCAGACTCAGGTTCTCTTTCACCTTCTTTCCTCCTGTTGATGCTTGGGCATGTAGATCTTATGCCAGCCGTCACTGGCCCCAGAACTGCCGCAGAGATGTAGGCCGACCTGTCTTAGGGTGGGACCTCAAGGGACGGGGGAGAGTTCGTTGCGCAGAACCCCTCCTCGCCCGAGATCAACGCGCCCTGAGGTACTTGAGCGTTCAAAGCCTGTTCTCCGCCTGAGAACAGGGGACCGCGGGCTTTCTCCCTTTTTCATAGTATTTGCACCCAATGAAACTGATTGGCAGTAGACTTAGGATACTCAAAAGGAAATACATGACATAGTTAATGTTGGGGATTAATTGACACTAAGATGTAATATGGCTGTAAAAGATGATTAGACAAATTCTTGGAGGGTAAATCTATCAATAGTTATTTGCCATGAAGCAGCTAAATGAAACCTCCATGTTCACAGGCAGTATACCTCTGAATACCACTTGCAGGGGGTGACTATAGGGGAGAGCTATTGCCTTTTGTCCTGCTTGCAGACTTCATGGTAGCACCTGGTTGGCTACAGAATGCTGACCTTGACACACCTTTGAGTTGACCGAGCAGGGCTCTTTTCCTGTTACAGGGGGCAACAAGTGCCCTTAGAAACTGAATTTGACAAAGCAGCTATCTACTTGTCTGCCTTTTTTTCCTGAACATTACACTTTTAGCTATTTCTGCATTGCATCCAATTTCTGCCTTGCTTTTCAGTTCATGTGTTTCCTCTTGTATGGCTCCAGCTTTGAGCTCCTGTCCTTAAATCTCCATCTTGATTCCTAGGCAATTCTGGGTTTTGCTCTCTTCCTGAAGATGACCACTCTCAATGCTTCCTCTACCTCCACTTCTCTCTCTGCATCCTCAGCCTCATCTTGCATCAGCTAAATCTCTGTTGCAGCTCAACCAAAGGCTAGCCAGCTCTTCTTGCTTTTAACCTTAACCATTGCTTCAGTGTGGTCCAAGAACTTCTGCAGACTATTAATTGCTGCCTTAGGCCAACAGACATCCTGAATCCCAACTCAATACTGGCTCCCACTTCTAAGGCATGAGCTTCAGAGAGGCCACCCATAGTTAGCATTCAGTACAATTTTAGATAGCTTTCCCAAATTTAGATAGCTTTCCCAAATTGTTTCACAAAAGAATATATATTTGATCGGAATAAACCCTGACAAACGAAATTACAGAAAGTAGTTTTATTGAGTCAAAGAAGCAAAGAGCTGCACTAGTCCACAGAAAAAGCAGAAGGAAAATATCCAAAAGTGCCATAAAAGGGTGCTTTTATTTTTAGAAATACAACTAATGCATTTCAGGTATGTTACTCTTTTCCAAGGATATTTCCCTATACAACTCCTTTAACAGATGTCAGACTGTGTAGTTTTACCTACCTTCAGTCCCTATTATTTTTTTTAACAACAGAGGAAGAGACAAATATGAAGCATTGCAGCACACTGAAATTTTACCTGCCCCTCACACCTGGAAGATTTTGCTTGACCAGGATTAATTCTATGGTCTATTCTAAGTGTATGCCAGTGAGGAAGATTAACACATTGAAATACACCCAGCACTTGATGGAGGGATTTCTTTTTGTACCAGCATATTGGTGACGACAGCTACACCAACAAATCTACCGTGATGTGTTTATAAATTGATAAATGTGTACCATGATGTATTTGCACATTTGTAGAGCTTGCAGGCTAATCATCCAATATGATTTACGTTTCATTGATTTGAAACAGTATTTAATAAATGTTAGTACTATAAGGGATGTTTTTCACAATGCCCTGTGCCACAGAATGCACCTGCCTTTTCATTCTTCAAACACAGCAAGGTTTCAGGTGCCTGTCAATGGCCTTACGATTTACATATCATAGTAGAGTTAATATTCACTGAAACAATTAGTATCTGTACGACAGAAGTTCTCTGTGCCCTGTTTAAACCCTCACACATCAGGGGCCCTTAACAAGACTGGAGTTCTGGTTCTGATTTTTGAGGAGCCTTGAGAGCTGCAGAGCAACATCATTTTATCTAAGCCAGACAAAGAAAGAAGAAATCCCTTCTGCTTTTACAGTAGAGGAATTGTGGGGAAGGACTTAAGGTCTTTCTTCTACACCTGCCACTCATCCCAGCAGAGCTTTCCATAAACCTTGGCTTCCACCTAAGGGTGAAGAAGTTCTCTGCCAACCTACCATCAAATACTCTTTGAACCCTGTATTGACAGAAGAACAAAAAGTGTTTATAGAAGACATGGCCAAAAAAAATCACTTCATAATCTTCTTCAGTACTGCTCACATCAACTTTAAGGTCAATTCTGTAAGGTCACCTGAATGCTAAATCTTCTGACAATTCTTAATAGCAGTGCAAGGATTACATATGATTTTAAAATTGTTTGTTTGCCTTTCATGGGATGCTTTTGAACATGTGAGAATCTGCAGTGCATCTTTTCACAGAGATTGGGGTTGGGTGGGTTTTTAAATCCAGGGCAAGAAAAAGATACATTGGCATTGTTAAAAATCCAGCGTCTAGGGTTCCCATTCTGTACATCAGTCTGCCACTGTTATTTTCATATTGCATCCAAACAAGCAAACAACTCAGCACTACCCAAGAAGCTAAATTAACTTTAATTCTTCTAATTGTATTATGTGCAATGGTGGCAGGAATTGCATATAAAATTACGAAACAGAGCTATATTTTACATCAGATCTTGATATGCATAAAGCATCTTGATCCTGAGTATTCAAACCCCCACCCTGGGGACTCACTGCAACATTTCACCATCTCACTTCTTAGCAAATAGAGCCTTCATGAGCTGCCATTTTGAAGACATTACCTACTTTGCACAATTTACTACATTACCCTTCCTTCTAGCTGCCTTCAGAGAAATAACTACCAGTCCTCCTTGAATCTTCATAATTAAGATAGAAATGTACCACACGATGAAACTCAGCTGAAATAGGATTGTTAATATGTTCAGAGCTCATAAACTAGAGTGTTTTATACACCTACTAAAAGAGAACAATCCAAACAAATAAAACAATGGACATTAATAGTAAACAGTCACAATGTCCAGAAGTGTAGTTTATAATGCCGGACAGTAGGATATTAATTACCAGATGAGGAAGCCCAACAACAAATGATAAATAACACGAACATACATGTTATGCTTTGGAAAGCACGCTCACATACAAATATATATCAAGATCACTGATGGAACAGAATACTAAGTTCTATGATCATAGCTTTTAGCTAGCATCATTTTTTTTTAATATTCTTATGGCACCCATGTATTGCTAACATTCACCACCTTAGGAAGGAAGCAAAGGGGTCTTTTCTTGGTTCCTTTTATTTTGACCAAACTGTGCAATACAAATCAAATCCTTGATGCCAGCCTGTGTGCCAGGAATATACATGCATCTCATCACTGGACAGGACTGGTTCTATAATGAGAAGAGGTGACGAAGCATCCGCAGGGAGTGGATTTTGGAGTGGAAATTAGCATTCACCATCACATCCTTAGCTGAGCAAAGATGACCACCACTTACCGAGCTGGCAGTGGGGAAAGGAGGGGGGAACAGGCTTAGGAGACAGGAAATCTCCCTGTGGGCATGACAACATCACTTCCTGAAGTGATGTCATTGCGCCCAGTGGGAGGCATGCTCCCACTCTTCACAGGGGCCAATTTTGGCTCTCAGTGCTCTGAACCGGTGGGAAGATATCTGCTACTGGTGCGATGTCACTTCCTGGAAGTGACATCATCGCATCAGCACTGGAAGCGCCAGGTCCCCTCCTCCCATCAAGAGGGTATAGGGATCTGGCAATCCTACTTCTAGCCCAGTGTGACTTGATTGCATTTGCACAACTTGCCTGCCCTGATTTCTCCTGCCAAAAGGTTTCTTCTTCAAAAATTGTTGTTTCTGGAGCAAGATCCACCTTGAGACACAAAACATGGTGATTGCTTCCCATGTTCTGTGCTTGCTTTGCAGGGGTTGAGATTTGCTCACAGTGTTACATATGCAGTACACACATTCAGGCTGTGAGTGAGGGGTGCACAGATGAAAATGAGGGGCTGGCAGCAATGGAGAGTGGCTGAAAGTGTACTGCCTCCACTACCTGCTTCTGCATGATCACTTGATCATTTTCACAGTACAACTACACAAAGCAAGTGGGTGCTCAAACTCTCCCTCCCTGTGATCTCTGATGTTTGGAAAGTAGCATTGCTGGTCTCAGGGAGGGGCATATGGAGAGCCGCTTCCTCCTGCACTGGGCTTTCATCTGTACCAAGTTTTTGTCTTATCTCCCAGGAACCAGAGCAGCTCAAAGTTCCTTTCCTCCTTAAACTTAAGCATAGCATGGCAAATGATGCATGCAAAACTGGGCTTCCCAATTTCTCACAAGTAGGTAGTTGAACTGTTAATTTCTCCAGACAGAGGCAGTAGAGATTTGAGGAGGTGGAGGAGAATCGCTGCAGCCAGGGAAACAGGCTGCTTCAGGTGGGGATAACTACAAACTGCACCACCTTGCTGAATCTACCAATTAAGGTAGCATTTTAGAATTAGGCGCAACTTCTAAAGCATTCATTCTCTTGATCCAAGCAAATTCAATGAAAACACAGATGATCCTCTATGCTCTTTTTATGGCTTGAAATATTCTTTAAGTTTAGTAATGAACGACTGCAATAATTAATATAGAAAACAAAAGAATTAGATACCCTTCTTTTCAGAGAACAGGATTATAGACATAAGACAATATTTTCAAGCTAAGCAGTGCCTAGCATCTTGGATCTTTGTGTCTGAGCCAACCATGTCCATAAGCGTTAATGAAGACCGTATTGATTTGTAGAACATGACTTTAAAAATCTCAGCAATCACTGCACAATCTGTGAGAAGCTCTTGAAAACTGAATGTATGTATGTAACTAGACATCTCAATTTAGCAACCAGGCATACATTAAACAGCATTAATAGCCAGGCACTTAATGGATCAATTCCCACTGTTTGTGTAATGTGGAAATAAAAAAGGCTTATTAAATGACAAGCTTTCCCTGGTTTGTGCTAATTAATTATACACTGCATCTGACTGCTAATTTAGTGGGAAAATGCAGTCCAAAACCATGGTTTCTGCTTGAACTTTGCCTCAGCTCCACCTAATTCAGCACAGAGTGCAGCTGCGACCCGCCTCTGAACGATGACAGTATTAAATTAAAGCACAAGGCCATCAATTTAATAAGTACTGTAGCAGGTAATTTGAATAAGGACAGGATTAGTATTCTGCTGGCGCACAACTAAAAGCAGCTGACCTTTCAGACCAGAGAAGATCCTTGAACACTTCAAGCTGAATCAGAGAACATGGTAATAATCTGACCATGTTAAGAGTGCCAAGAGAGACTTTTATAGCCCTAGACCCATTACTGTACATCAGCTGCTCTCCAGTATAAACATTTTATGTACAAAAAGCAAGGTAATAAATAGAACAAAGGCAAAGCGAAAGATACTTTCAGTGGCACATTTGGAAATTCTCTTTATTACCTTGATTTATGGCATAAAGAATATAAAATTAATCAATGCACATAAAAAAGCGCTATGAACATCCACAGAACTATTCAGCGACTTTTCACCACAAATTTAGCACTAGGAACATATGTAGGTATCCCGCAGTAAAAAGTATATCTCATTCATATATATGAAATCTTTCTACTCTTTTTCTGTAAACTGCAGGAATATAAGATGGACAAAGCTAGATAACATTCTTCAGCTAATTGGCAACTTTTCCAAGGGTTTACAGCTACCATAAAATTCCCCACTAAAAGCCTTTTGGTGTACAGACAGAGATATATGCTAGCTAACCCCCTATAGTCTGTCAAACTGTCTTTAAACAGTCACAGATACAGATTGCCAAAACTACACACTCACCAGATCTACACATGCTGTCTGGATTGTCATCATCTGCCAATTTATTTTCTAAATTCAAGAGTCAGTTTTGTAATCTCAAGCAGGGACCTGGTAAAGAAAAAAACACAAGCTCGGATGCATGCATAGTGGCTATAGACTCTATAATATACAGCCTGGAAACAGTTTCTCTAGATTAAAGTTATTACCCCTTAGCAGAGAGTACCCCAATAGCTGAACATGCCATGGAGACAGAATCTGCTGAGGAGGTCACAAGAGCAATATCTCACCCCTGCTTTTTTAAATTCCTACTCAGTTTAATGAATGACCAACTTAAAAAAAAAAACCCTATCTAGTTATCTGCTAAAAATAAATTTCTGATAGTAAGCCCCATTGAATAGCCCTGATTAAGATTCTGAGTAGTTATGTTTAGGATTCCTCTCTGAAAACTACAAATATCATATGCAAGAGATTAACAAGTTCATTTCAGCACACACTTCCAGGAACCGATGTCATTGTGCAGGCCATGTGCTGCTCCTGGGAGCAATCTCGCACTCCGCAGTGGGCTGAATCATGCTGCTGTGGCACACAGGAGCGCTGCCAGGGCAGCGCAGTGGACTTTGAAGCACTCCTACACTTCACAGGAGCCCAATTCAGGTCAAATCAGGTTGCTGCAGAGCACAGGAGCACTGCCGGGGTGGTGCAATGGGCCCTGGAGTGCTCCAGCACTCCGCAGCAGGCCAAATTGGGCCTGTTTCAGGCCAAAATCAGTGTACCACAGCACCCAGGAATAGGGTTGCCATCCCCCTGCCCCGGGGCAGGGGATCCCCCGATCCCACCCTTTCCCCCATGCTCACTTACCTGGTCGGTGGGGGGGGTGCTTCCTGGGGCGCCCCCTCCACGGGTGGCACAGCACGCCCCCGGATGCAGGGCATGCTCCAGCGGCATGAGAGTGGGTGGCGGCGGCAGCGGCGGTGGCAGAGAGAGAGCAGGTGACGATGACAAAAGCAGGCTACTCTCACTGCCGTGGTCAACACGGGCTGCTCTCTCACCACCACAGCAGCCGCCATGGCCCACTCTCTTGCTGCTGCCACCACCACCGCCACTACTGCTCCTGTGCATCCTGCACCAGCAGGAGCAAGGGGCACGGCAGTGATGGCAGCGGCAAGAGAGCGAGCTGCAGTGGCCATGGCCCGCTCACTCACCACGGCCACTGCTGCCCCTGTGCAGCCAGCGCTGGCAGGGACAAAGTGCACGGTGGCAGTAGTGGCAAGAGAGAGAGCTGCTTGTTCCCTCTGCCCCTTCCCGGCATGTGTGTCATCGCCACACAGGGCGCCCTTTGACCCTGCGTGATGACATCACTCCTGGAAGTGATGTCATCATGCACGGTGGGAGCACGCGCACACGCATGCTTTCACACCATCCTGAGTAGCAGCAGGGTAAGAGCAAGCATCCCAGTCTCCCACTGGGAGACTTGAGGGACCTGGGAACCCTACCCAGGAATGCACCCCAGGAGGTGCCCCTCCTTTTCCTCCACCAGCCAGGTTAGCGGGGGTGGGGGGTGGGTGAGCATAAGCAGGGGTGGGGGTGCAGGAGACTGGCAACCCTAGGAAGAAGCAACAGAGTTTTGAAAACCATTTTTATCATCTCCCAAATTACTTATTATTATAAATGTTTATGATATCATATTTATAGTCTGCCTTTGTTACTGAGTTTCAAGGAGGATAACACCATGTATATCAATATGATCAACAGCTGGGACATTCAATAAACAATGCATTTGGGGATGGAAAATGCAAACATTGCAAAGTTTGAGACAATCCTCTCTTACAGACAGCCATCTTTTAAAAAAAAGGGTATTGTTATAAACAGGAGTCTGAGCACAGTCCCCAGAAAAGACACACTACCTGATCTTTCCATTAAATTTACACTACATAAAAATGGAGGGTAAGCGGGACATGACTCATTCATGAATAGAACCCTTATTCTGATTTGTGGCAGTGAGCATGGTGTCATAGGTATACTTATTGCTAGGAATGTATCAAATTACCTTTTCTGCAATTATTAAAATTCTTTCTCTACCATCCAAGTGAACTTAATTTCAAGTGCCAAGAATCTCCCTAGTGAGTTTCCCCATCAAATATTTCATAACTAAAACATTAAATACATCTGCTAAAAAAGGACAAGTAATAGTATAATCCATTTTATTTTCAAAAGGCATGCAATTTCAGAAACTACTAATACTAATAATATAACCACCTAGTTTAAATGGGGCTCTGTATAATACTACACCTGCCAATCGGCTTATCCATCTAGCACCCACAAGACCTTTATAGAAATATACCTCCGCACAAATCAGCAGAAAGCTAAGGTTTAAGCATTAAAAATATTTAAACAGGAGTGCAGAAAATTATAAATAGGGCAGCAGACAACAAGATATGTCTTGTATTCTATCCTTGGTCTCCCTAGTTTGATGGAACTGAAGAGGCCGTACAAGGAACTGATCCATTCAGGACTTCTGGATATTGTGTGTGTAATGTGCCGTGAAGTCACAGCTGACACAGCTGTCCCATAGGGTTTTCAAGGCAAGAAACTAACAGAGGTGGTTTGTCATCGCCTGTCTCTGTGTAACAATCCTGGACATCCTTAGTGGTCTATCATTTAAGCACTAGCCAGCCTCTGAGATCTGACGAGATCAAGCTAGTCTGGATATTTCAAGTTTTGAATAAGAAAAATAAGCATGGAGAAATTGTGAGGATTAAGCCTTTCCTGCTCATTCTAAAAGTATTTCTACACGAGATACCTCTGCTCATGTTTGTCAAATGTAAGGAGACGCAATGTTAGCCTGGAAGTGTAGTTTTAAAAGACAGAGCCAGTGGAGATCACTCCTCAGAGGGTTTGTTAATTTAATCTTCGCCTCCCCAAAAGCTCTGTCAATTTCACCTTTCCAGTCTAAAACTGTGTGGGATCACAGTGAGGAATAGAAATGGGCTGGAGCTGCCTTCCAGAGATAGGCTTGGACCTGTAGAGGTTATAATGGGCTGAACTTTCCCTTCTGGCATTTCATAGCCCCTTGACACAGCTCCAATGTATAACAAAGTCTTTGCCCTACCCCCCCACCCGGCTCTGTCTTTTAAAACTACCCTTCCTGGCTACCATTGCATCTCCCAACACGTGTTCTTCATGTGTCAGATATCTCATGTACAGAGACTCTAAAACACTCCCCCATCCAAGCTGGTGTTCTCTTTGTGAGGATTCCAAAAAACATTTGATTATCTATCAGAGGCCCCACAACTTGTGGAGGGCATGGAAATTTATTTGTTGTAAGTTATTACCATTTCCTCTCACTCCCATGATTTCTCTGCTTAAAATTGCAGACTCCTGAATAGTCTTTTCCTCATCAAAAACATCTACTGCAGTTTAAATACATTCATGTGTGCATATTATCTACTCAAAGCTTCACTCAATAGGTTGTCAGGAGAAACAACTGATCAATATCAGCTAGTTACATTAGTTAACTCATCTGGTAAAGAAGCCACAGCCCTCCTTTTGGGTAAACAATACTTAAGCCATGCTCTCTATCAAGAAAAAGAACATATACTATGCTAAATCAATGCCAGATTTTCCTTTTACTTATGAATTGGCAATACTGCTTTGAGAGCCACAAGTTGAAGGGATACTGATAATCTGCATATTTGATTGCATATAAGTTGCTTATAGTTTCACAAATGTGACAAATTTCAGACTAAACCAAGTACAAACATCACGCAGTAGTGAGAAACTGTGTCCATCAAACTAGGAATGGCAACTATTCCCCAATCCCACAGACATGTATTTGGGAGAAAATCCCATTAAAATTAACGGGACTTATGACTAAACAATCATAGGACCTGGTTGTGAATTCCAAAGTACATATCATTAAAAATTCCATAACTACAGTACACAACTCATTTTAGCCTATTCAAGGCCACCTGAGAAGGAGCATTGAGAATTAAGAATTATTCATAGGAGCACATCTCTGGTATGATCACTGTTATTATCAAAAGAATCTTTAGAAAACAAATATAAACCATACCCTTTTACGCTCATTTTACTCTTTAGAAAAATAACAGGTCCAATAACTAAGAGCTAGTCAAATTTCTATAGAGGGACATTAAAAATGGTAGTACCACCAGGAACCAATGACGTCCTAACTACACTTTCTTTTCAGTGGGCAAGTAAATGTAAGAACTCATGAATGTGAGAGATCTTAACAGCCCTGACCTGAAACAAATCACAGTGAAAGATTTCCTCCAGAGCTCTGATAATATACCTTGTGGCTGACCTGTGACAGAACCCCCGTTATTCCTCTTGTAAAACTCTACTGAGAAGAGACTGACAATTGTGACATACACTACAGTCATTTCCATGGTGCACACAAATGGGGACATGGATACAATTCAAGTTATTTTTAATTGTAACCTCTGCTTGAAACTGGCTCTTGGAGGTGAGAGGCTAGTGAACAAGATGTACTGATAAAGCTTCTGCAAGTGTGAATTTATTTCTTACTCAGTCCAGATAATGACAGAAGTTCAGGGAGGAAGTATGAGATCCAGGTGTACTGCAGTAGACATGAGAAGGTAACTGTGTTACAAGTCTACAGCATGATCCTTCCAACCACAGTTACATACATTTCAATCCCAGTTATAATAGTGAAATTAAGCATCTGAGAAAAAAGATGCTTTTCTCACTGGAATCAACAGAATCCAAATGCAATTTAGTTAGACAGGCTCACACTCTTAACAGCCAATGAAAAGCAGTCAAACACCAAGAACAAATATCACCAGTGGTGGCGGCATGTATTGTTCCCAGTTGAAACTGCTTTATCTAAAGGCACACTTTTATGCTGCAGTTAGATACACCTATCATTATGATGTGCTGGCCAGGTACAGAAAACCTGTATATTGCAAAGACTCCTGGTATATTGACGTGATCCCGCAGTATGCCAATGAGACATTGCAACATGAAGGAACTCCAGACACAATGCATAACCCCTTCCAGCTTTACGATGTGTCATGCTTTGCCCTAATTATACTTGGCAAATATAATTTAGAGTCCCTGGCAAAAACTCCTATTCACATAATGGATTGTGTTCTACTGATATAAAAGTGCAATTAAAAAAAAATCTGGAGTTCAGCTGCAGGGGTCCATGAAACACAAAAGCATGGAAATCTCAAGGTGTCCCTTATTGCATCTGATCTCTGTCTACAGCTATTAAATTGAATTTATTTATTTAATTTATAGTCCACCTTTATCACTGAGACTCAAGGCAGATTACACAATGCAGGCCAATAAGAACAACTGCTAGAACATTCAATGAACAAATACAATAGGGTTTGGGCTACAGAAATTTGATAGGGACATACATCAGAAATGGAGAGATGGAACACTGTTAAAACATCTTCACTGATGTGAAAACTGCCCCATAGGAACACACCTACATCAATAGACAGCACCTAGTAGAATAGTCTACAGACCCTATCTTTATCCAAGGCATCTCTTTGAGCCAATTCTTACAGCACAGCCCTATTACCTAAGTAAAAAAGCTCTCCTGAATAATTAAGTTTTGCATAATTTGCAGAAAGCCAGGAGTGCTCTGGCAGACCATTCCATAAGGTAGGGGCCACCACAGAGAAAGGTCATGTGCAGGCAGCTGTTGATTTAGCCCAACTGCAGGGGGGAATCTGCAGAAGGTCCTGTTCAGGTAAGCGAAGCTGCCATAACAGAGCATGGGAGAGAGGTGGTCTTGCATATATGAAGGGCCGAGGCCATGAACTGAGCCCAGTGCCTGATGGGTAGCCAGTAGAGTGACTGCAGAATGGGTGTAATGCATGCTCCCAATAGTAAACAAGCTGTGGTGTTTATTACCAGCTGGAGTCTCTGAGCTGACTTTGATTGGAGACCAATATAGAGTGCGTTACAGTATGCTAGTCTTGATGTTATCATGGCATGAATCCAGGTGGCCAAATCAGCTGTGTCAAGGTAGGAGGCCATATTGTAAGCAGTCAGTCCAGCCTTTGCCATCTTTAATAGCCATTTTAACATGGCTGCTTGTGATATTAAAAATCACCAGGCCTCTGGATTTAAAATGGCAGCTTGTATTGCAAACCAGAGGGCCTCCAGCTGACAGTTGCTGAATCCCGCCCGGGAGATCCAGGCATGAATGGAATGCCACACAGGAATGTGGAGAGATTCAAGGTGATTGTATTTGCCGTCTCTACAGCCCCTAAGGAATCCAGCCCAACAAAGATCTCTCAGAGTCGTCCCCACTTAACACATTCCTTTCCCTCCTCCTGTGATGAGATCTCCTATCCTTGATTGAGGAGCTAATCAAATGACATTCATAAGTATTTTCAGTGTTCCTGGGAAGGTACATTCCCCAACTAAATTAATCAACTTAGCTCCAGTGCTAGAACAAATTTTGTGCAGTGCTAGAACAAATTTTGCCTTTACTTTCACATGCCCCTGCAGCGACCAATCAAGGTAATCAAACCTTTTGTCAATCCCAGGAACTGACCGTTTGAGTTTTTGTCCTAAAGGTGAGGTGGGTTCTCCCACCTCAGGGCATGTTTTACCTATAAAGGTAGGGCCCTGGCCCATTCAAATTGTGCACACTTCCTGTCTGCTCCCTTAGGGGTGCTTCCCTAAGCCTCTTGCTCCCTTGGCCGAGGACGCGGGCATTAAAAGCTCTCCCTCCACAGACTTCCTGCTCTTCAGATAGGTAATTATCGCCTTGCAATCCCTCAAATTTATACCACCTTCACCACTGCTTTTCCTAGGCCTCTTGTGTGGTCGTGTGTGTATGGATTTGCCCTTTGAATAAAAATCACCCTTTAATTAAGAACACCTGCTTCGTGTGTGTATATCCTTGGGAAAGGATTCAATAAATTATTGGTGATTAGATCCCCACGGTTACTGGCCTCTTGCATAGCTATCTCCCTTACTTGCTAATCCCCCCCATTCTATTTACTCACAAGGAGACCAATTCAGGTAACAATATTCCAGGGGCTAGTCTGAGTTGGGAGAAGGCCTTTTTTTGTAGCTGTATTTACTTGGTTCTTTAACAACAGTGCTGGAGCCAGTATAACCCCTAGGCTCTTAACTGAGTTAGCCAGGGTCAACTGAACCCCATCAAGGTAAGAAGCACAATGTCTTTCAAGAGCTCAGCCTTCCCAACCAGCATCATTTGCATCTTGTCTGAGTTCAGTTTCAATTTGTTTGCTTTCAGCCATTTGACCACTCGGGACCTCTACTATCACTGGGGGATTTGGATAGAGAGCTATAGAGTTCGTTATCGTTATCATCTGCATATTGATGGCATCCAGTTCCACAGCTAAAAATTATTTCTTCTAAAGGCTTTACCTAGAGGTTGATTTCTCCTAAAGGCTTTGCATACAGATTGAATAACACATGGCATAAGATTGCACCTTGGGGATAGGTGGTCTCTAATGGCAACTCTTTTGAGTTTATTGTCCAAGGCACTTCCCCTAACACCTACTTCTGTCTCCAAACACCTCAGCAGAATGCCATGGTCTACTGTATCAAAGGCTGCAGATAAATCTAAGAAGTGTAACAATGATGTGTGGCCTTTGCATATATCCAGGCAGAGATCAACAACTAAAGCCATCAAAGCCATCTCTGTTTCTTAACCCAGTATGAAACCTGACTGGAATGGGTCCAGAGCACAAGAGTTATCTAAGAAGACCTGGAGTTGGTTAATTACTTCTGTCTTTATCACTTTGCCCAAGAAGGGTAAATTAGAGATTGGGTGATAATTGGCAACATCATTTTTGTCTAGGAGTGTTTTTTTAAGAAGTAGGTAGGTAACTGCCTCTTTTGAGTTGGTGAGGGAAGGTGCCCTGAGTTAGTGATTGATTTATGATAGACATCAAAGGCTCGTTTGTGTGGTCTTTAGAAGATTTTAAAAGCAAGGATCCAGTGCTCAAGAAGTACTTTTCACAGATGCCAGGTGCTTGTCAACATCCATCACTGTAACTGGGTCAAAATGGTTCAGAAGAGGACCAGACAGTATGTCAAGCATTTCTTTTGTCTCACCTATATTAGAGCTGGCATCCACATAATAGAGTGTACTTGCGCTATTTTTTTAACAAAGAACTTGACAAAAGTGTCACAGCTAATTGTCTGTTCCTGACACTGTAAAGGTCCAGATTAGGAATCAAATGTTGAAATACATTAATCATTTGGGATGGCCATAAGCCAGCTGATACAATGATTGCTGAGAAGTAACATTTCTTTGCTGCTATCACCACTCCATTATAGGTCTTCCAATAGGCTCTGTAGCAAGCTGTATCAGACTGAGCATGAGTTTTCAACCAGCATCTTTGTAGACATCTTCCAGCCCTCTTTAGGTCACCCAGCTCTGTGGTGAATCCCAGGGCTGGCTTCTGCCACAAGGATAGGAGAGTTTGGCAAAGAGCAATCTTGTCGATAGCTTCAAGGAACTCCATGTGCATAGCAAAAAGCTTAATTAATTCTGCTTACATATAATTACCCTATTTTCAAACGTGCATACAGTAAAGTGCATTCCTCTGTATGAATACTTGCATCCATCCATCTTTGAGTTTCTACCCTCTGAGCAGGTGACATCAATCAAAGAGAAACTATCATCCACATTCTGAATCTTTTGATAGATATTTCATAATCTATTACTCCCTCCTACACTGCTCAATTTCCATAGACTCTGTCTGCAAACAACAATAACTCTGAATTACTTTGGGGAATATTACCTATTATTCTACTTAAGAAACTCCGCTACATAGAATGGAATCGGAGTTCACCCATATATTACAAAAGCTCTCCAGAACTCAGTGCTTCATTTTACACCAGCATACTCATATTTCCCTCATGAGCGTTATCCTGCCATTTCTCTCCTTGATGCAGTTCAGTGATAAGATGGCACTCTTCTTTTGCACAAATGCCCAGATTTAGAGTTGTCTTCAAGGACTGAAAATTTTTCATGGGCAGGTTTAATTTTAAACAATCCTAGTAGAACTATAGAGGAAAATGTTCAATTTGTGTGTACCCCACATGATGTTCCTCCCATGCCAGCTGTTGGAATGTAGCCACTAGGCAGTGTTAATGGAGGTGAGAAAGGACTGTATGATAGTGCTGAAAACAGGGGCAAACACAGAAAAGAAGAAAGGGAAGTTGGAGGACAATCAGGCTTATTTATGGGGTTTAGGGATCTTTTTTGGTCTCCTCCTATCTGTACATTCAACATGCCGATAGTTTTGTTCCCTGTCTTTAATTTCACTTCTCCGAGATCCCAAGACCTAACAACAACAACAACAACAACAACATTCTATGTATATACCATCCTTCAGGACAACTTAACACCCACTCAGAGTGGTTTACAAAGTATTATCCTCATCACAATCAACCTGTGAGGTGAGTGGGACTGAGAGCTCCAAAGCCTGTAACTGACCCAAGGTCACCCCGCTGGCTTCAAGCAGAGGAGTGGGGAATCAAACCTGGTTCTCCAGATTAGAGTCCGGCCACTCTTAACCACTACACCAAACTGGCTCTCTAGGATTCATATCTTTGCTTCTTACAAGGATTGCCAGTATCCAGGTGAGGCCTTCAGTTCTCCTAGAATTACAGCTGTTTTCCAGACTATAGAAATTAGTTCCTCTGGAGGAAGTGGCAACTTCAGAGTGCAGATTCTTTGATATTACATCTCACTGAGGGTCTCTCCCCTCCCCAAATTCTGCCCTCCCCAGGCACCCCCCCGCAAATCTCCATGAATTTCCCAAGCCAGAGTTGGCAACCTTTGATTTGCAGTGTAATCCAATGTTAAATTACGCCAGTATAAAACAACTGAAACAAATGGATTTAGCCTGGGATTGCATTGGAGAAGTTGATTGCATTGGAGAAGTTGTATTGCATTGGAGAAGTTGAACTGTTTTGTTCTGAAATTAAATGCTCTCCAGGAAAAAGTCTAGGAGCCTATGGCTCTTAGAAGAAAGGAAACAAACACTGATTTGTGTCATTATTCTTTCTACCTTCTAAGAGAGAAGTGTAGGGTTATCAGCTCTGGATTTGGAGATTCCTGGAGATTCGGGGGTGGAACCTGGGGAGGGAAGGCTTTGAGAAGAGGAGGGACTTCATCAGGGTATAATGCCAGAGAACCCACTCTCCAAAGCAGCTATTTTTTCTAGGAGAATGGATCCTAACCATCTGAATCAATCAGTCGTAATTCCAGGAGACCTCCAGGCCCTACCTGGAGGTTAGCAATCTAGATAAGTGTAAACATATTTTAAAAGCTACTCTGCACTGTTATGAACTGGATGATTTGTTCAATGCGCAATATGAAGAACCCATACATCCCCTTATTAAATGGAGGGTTTTGTTTGTTTGTTTAAAAGGAAGTGATCAGGCAAATCTAGTTAAAGAGCACACCAGGGTTTACAAATGATTTTTAAAACATCTTGAAAACAATAATAACAAAGCAACAACTCATTCAAATTATAACATTCAAAGCATAAAAGCAAAAAATAGTACACCAAACAATCAGCTCCTTGTGGGAGCTCAAGCATCCGTAGTGGAAGACTTGTTTTTTCTTTCTTTAAACATTTTCCTTTAAAGCTCTACTACAATTACGGTTGCCAGGTCCCCCAAGTCCTCCAGTGAGAGATTAGGAGCCTAGCACTTACCTTACTCCTGAGCTTGCATGATGATGTCACTTCCAGGAACTGACATCATCACATGGTGGATAAGGTAGGGTGGATAAGTCTACTATAGCAAGAGACCTCCCAGTGATTACCCCTATTCCCCACTGAGAAATGGGGAGAAAGTTAAAATGTGAAAGTGATGTTAATGTGCTGTGAAAAAGAGGAAGTTATGCAAGGATGACACTCTAGGATTCACCCAAAACTCTATGGTTAACCATACTGGGCAAAGCCTAAAGTATTGCCAGCTGCAGCTGGCAACCCTAGTTTGAGAACAGCTGTAGTGCTATCATGTCACCTGGTTTTGAGATGTGACTTATGACTTTATTGATGGCAAGTAACTCTGCTACTTTCTGTTGCCCATCATCCTGTCCACTAGTCTACAGTACCATTACTCTGTATGGAGTGCCTGACATTGAAGAATATATTAATTTATAACATTCTCATGTCACCTCTCCAAATAGCTACATCAGACAACTTACAAATAAAACAATAAATACAGATTTAAACAGTAAATTAAACTTTTAAAAATCAATAAAACTACTATACAGCAGCAAAACCATCTATATGTATAAAACTAGAAGCCAATAAAATAATCTTAGAAGCATAAAAGTAAGCTATATTTATTTATTTAATTCAATTTATATTCTGCTTTCCCTGCAAGCAGGCTCAGAGTGGATCACAGGCAGAAATAATACAATAAAAACAGATAGCATAAATTAGATTAAAACATACCGGTCAGTGCAATAAAGTCTAAAACAGACAGTTGTGCCCATAGTGCACATCCACTAAACATTCAGACACATTTGTGGAGTAGGGTGACCAGCTACTAGATGACAGCAATCTGGGGGCAACACTCCCTGCCCCCAGGCTGGTTTTTCAGCCTGCCCGCCTCAACCCCCATATGCCTAGCAGAACATCTCTGTCTTGCAGGCATGGTGGAAAGATAATAAATCTGGCTGGGCCCAGGTTTCCACAGACAGACTTCCATCATACTGGGGCCAGGATAGAGAAAGCCCTGGCCCTTGCTGAGGCAAGGCAAACTTCTCCAGGGCTAGGGACCATCAGTAGCTGTTTATCTGCTGAACAGAGGAGTGTCCGGGGCACATATGGTAAGTAGCAGTCTCACAGGTATGCTGGTCCCAATCTGCTAAAGGTTTTAAAGGTTAAAACCAAAACCTTGAACCGGATACAATATTCCACTGGGAGCCAGTGCAGCTGGCACAAAATTGGTGTTATATGTGACCAGAAGGGAGTCTCAGTCAGAATGTGCGCCGCTGCATTCTGGACCAATTGTAACTTCCAGAGAAGACCTAAGGGCAGCCCAACATAGAGTAAGTTGCAGTAGTCCAACCTGGAGGTGACTGTCACATGGATCACCATAGCTAGGACATGGGCTGAGAGGTAAGGAGCAATGTGCCTAATCAGATGAAGGTGGAAGGATGCAGATTTGGCATCTGTCATGACTTGGGCATGGACTAATAGCACAATCCTAAGTGGAGTTACGCCCTTTTAAACCAATGGATTTATAAGAGCGTAACTCTGCTTAAAAGAATTGTGACCAGAGGGGCAGGAGTGATAACAAGCTTCATAGCACATAAGCAAGATCACAACTAACTTAAGACGCTTCTGGGGCTTTCATTTTCATTTCCCTTCATTTATTTGATTTTTTTGTCTGCTGTCCCCATGACGGGCTCAGAGCGGAGTAACAACCAGATTAAAACACATTAAAACATACAATGATAAATCTCAGTTCATACAATAAAACTCAAGATGTCAGTTCCTGGCAGGTCAGTTCCTGGCAGGTAGATCCCTCAGCCCCTCTCCAGTGAACACACATTGGTAGAAAAGCTTTATTTAGGATTTGACTGTTCAGGTCTGCTCTCCGGCATGGAGCTTAGTAGAAGTGATAAGGCAAGGCAAGCAGTTCTATACTATACTTGATTTTCCGGCGCTCATATAACTGTTAAGGTTTTGGCACGCAATATACACGGGTCCTGTGAGAACCCTTTTTAGTTATGGCTAAACATTCAGTATACAATCATACATTCCCAGCATCTGGGCGAAGTAGCAAGAGCTGGCATCTGGATGCTCCAAGGTCAGTGCTAGCTTAGAGGAGCATATTTCTATAAGATAACAGGAGAGGCCCACTTTGGGTCTCAAAAGTAACACTTGCACTAAGGAGAGAATACATCAAGTTAATGATGAGCATTGTGGTTACAACATACAGACAATCATGGCATGACTGAATACAGACATCAGGTCAATAAAGAGCATTGTGGTTATAACATACAGACAATCATGGCATGGCTGAACACAGATATGACAATTTGCCCCCTCAAAGATCATCTCCTCTCACAGGGGACCAGGTTTGTCAGGATACAGTTCATGGAATTTCTTGATGAGTCTAGGAGCTTTCATGTCAGAGTTTTTAATCCACTCCTGGCAACTAGGGTCAAAATATTTCCATTTTACCAAGTAATACAGCTGATTGTGCTTGAGTTTAGAGTCTAGAATGCTTTCTATTTCATGATGAACTTGGCCATCTACCAGGATGGGCTGAGGGGCTCCCCGTTCAGGATGCCACTTGTCAGGAGGGGGAGCTTTCTTTAGAAGACAGAAGTGAAAGACTGGATGGGTTTGACATAAGTTCTTTGGTAATTCTACCTCTACTGTCACTTCATTGACAAGTCTTTTCACAGGAAAGGGCCCTAAAAATTTCCACCCCCGTTTTTTTACTAGGCTGCTCCACCCGGAGTTTTTTTGTGGAGATGTACACAAAGTCTCCTGGTTGAAGCTTCCAGGGGGTGGAGCGTTTTCTGTCAGCAAATGCTGACAGAAATGCTTTTATAAACCTCTTTGGCTTTGATTAGAGTTTTTTTAATAATTTCCCATTGGGATGTTAGAGCAGTCCACCACTCTCCCAGATCTCCTGGTTATTGAGATTGTGCGGTTTGAGCAAAAGGCATCACTGTTCCTTCACAGCCTTGTGCTATTTTGAAGGGGGATGCACCTGCGGAACTGTGTACTGAGTTGTTATATGTATATTCAGCAAAAGCCAAAAAATCACTCAAATTATCTTGCAGATAATTAATGTAACATCTTAGGAATTGTTCCAACACCTGGTTGTTGTTTTTTCTGTTTGTCCCTCCGTTTCTGGATGATGGGCGGAGCTAAGTCCTTGTTCAATTCCCATTAATTGGAGTAGCTCCTGCCAGAATTTGGCAATTAATTGGACTCTGCGGGCGGATCTGACCTTATTAGGAAATGAGTGCAGCCGGACGACGTGCTGCATAAACAAAGCGGCAAGCTTCTTTGCTGTGGGAATGGTGGTGCAGGGTATGAAATGAGCTTGTTTGGAAAACAAATCTACTACCACCCAGATTACAGAATTCCCCTTGGGTAGGTCAGTGATAAAGTCCATTGAGATTACCAACCAGGGTCTGGCTGGGGTTTCTAGTGGTTGCAGTAATCCTGGGGGCTTTCCTTTCCTGGATTTCCCTATGATGCAGATTTGACGAGAAGATACATACTGGGAAAGCGTGTCTGCTAAGAAATTTGTTTTGCCGGGGAGGTGTTTCAACATACAGTTGAACTTGGAGAAGAACACCATCCACTGCAGTTGCTTAGCATCCAGTCTGCTGGGGTTGCGCAAAGCTTCTAAGTTTTTGTGATCGGTCCACCAAATGGCACTTTCGCTCCCTCTAGCCAGTGCCTCTATGTAGATAGTGCTAATTTAATAGCTCCTGCCTCTTTGTCCCAGACTGCCCAATGGTGTTCAGTTTCAGAGAACTTTTTGGACATGAAAGCACAGGGGTGGAGTTTTCCTGCGTCATCTGCTTGTAACAAGACTCCTCCCATGGCTACATCACTAGCATCCACTTGCACAATGAACTTACGGTTCTCATCGGGATGCTGTAAAGCCGGTTCGGAAGTGAACACTTTTTTTAGTTGGTCGAATGCATCCTGGCATTCTTGTGACCAATTCAACTTTGCACTTGGTTTTGTCCCCTGTAGCCCTTTTCCTTTGGTTTTGAGCAAGTCCATTAGTAGCAGGGACATTTGGGCAACGTTTTTAATAAAGGGGCGGTAGAAGTTTGTGAATCCCAGGAAGGATTGCAACTATCTCCTGGTTTTGGGGGGTTCCCACCCCAGTACTGCTTGAATTTTTTGCGGGTCCATTTTTAACCCCTGCCCTGAGACTCTGTAGTCTAAGAAGTCCAGTTCTTCTTTATGGAATTCACACTTGGACAGCTTTACAGGCAAATTATTTTCTTTTAGGGCTTTTAACATTTTCTTAACCAGTTTGACATGTGATTTTTTTATTGGGAGAATAGATCAACAAGTCATCTAGGTAAACAACCACACCTTTGTACAGGTGTTCATGCAATACTTCATTAATTACATTCATAAAAACACCAGGAGCCCCTTGAAGCCCCAACGGCATGACCTGGTACTCAAATTGCCCCCAAAGGGTGTTGAAAGCAGTTTTCCATTCATCCCCCTCCCAAATTCTTACCTGTAAGTAAGTGTCTTTCAAGTCCAGTTTAGAGAAGATATTCCCTTGGGCGTCCACGCTTAGCAAATCTTTGATGAGGGGGAGGGGGTATGTATTTGACATGGAAACAGCATTTATTCCTCTGTAGTCCGTACAGAGTCTCAGCCCTCCATCTTTTTTCTTGCGGAACAAGACTGGAGCGGCATGGGGGGAGCTGGCTGGGTGGATGAATCCTTGCACCAGGTTTTTTGTCAATGAACTCTCTGAGCTCGTTCCACTCTTCTCTGTTCATTGAGTATAGTTTTCCTTTTGAAAGTTTTTCCCCTGGGATGAGTTTGATAGTGCAATCTGTTGCACGGTGGCGGGGGAGCTCATTGGCCTCTTTCTCCTTGAACACTTGTTTCAGATCCCGATACTCTGGGGGGATTTGTTTCATCTGCTCCTGTGTTAGGAACACTGGTTCTAAGGGGGGGGGAGCATTTTGGCCCCATTCTGGAGCCCATCCATGCGCTCCACAGTCCCCTTTTCAAACATTAACAATCCCATCTTCCAGTTCATTTGGGGATCATGATCCCACAGCCATCTGATTCCTAGCACCAAAGGGTAGGTAGTGGCTGGGCTTACTATGAAAGTCCTGGATTCCCAGTGATTTCCCATGCCCATGGGAATGGGTTCTGTGTGATAGTTAGCAGGTTCCCCTTTCATTTGGGACCCATCCATTTGTTCAAAAACAATGGGTTTCTCTACTTTGGTTACATCCAGTCCCAGCCCCGTCACTAGGGCAGGGGCTATTAGATCTCGGCTGCATCCTGAGTCTATTAATGCTTGTTCACACATGTGCATTCCCTTCTTGGGGTTTACTAAAGTCACTGGCATAAAAAGTAGGGCCCCTTTGTGTCTCACCTTTGGTATTGGTTGAATTGGGACCTGCCGTCAGGACCTTTTCACGGCAGGCTGTGGGCGTTTCAGGCCAGGTTCAGGTTTAGTCCATTTCTGGGGATCCCCTTTTGGATCCCCCTTGCTGCTGTGATTTCAAAAGTTTCACTATGTGATCACGGTTTTCAACTTCACACGCCAGTTGGATCCATCCCAGCAGGGTGCTGGGGTTGTCTTGTACTAGGGCTTTCAGGACAAATTCTGTGTTCAGGCCATCTCGGAAGAATTCTATGTTCATCCCTTCGGTCCAGCCATGTATTTTGGTTGCATATAGCCTGAACTCTGCCGTGTATTCACTCACCGATATGTGCCCTTGATGAATCGTCTTGAGTTTGGATCTGGCTCTTTCCTCTTCCAGAGGATCATCAAATTGGTCTCTTAGCGTCTGCACAAATGCTTCTAGAGACCCCAGTTTGAGTGCAGTGACCTCGTAGAGGGTTACATACCAATCAGCAGCCAGTATGCTCAGACACGATCCCAAATGACTCACTCTACTATGGTCATCAGGAAACAGTTGGCCTCAGTTTTGGGGAAATTCCAATGCTTGTAACATAATAAATCTCAGTATTTCTGGGGCTCTGTCGAAACTTGCTTCAAGATTTGGCCAGCTGGAATCCGCTCCCCCCACAAATGGCATTAGTGGTCCCGGTGCTTGCACATCCAGATGCCCCAGCTGCAGGGGAAACATCCGTTCATCAGGAGGTGGTGGTGCCGGCCCCCCCACACATTTGTGGTCCCAATCTGGGTTGAACATGTGGTATTCCCTTGAGAGGTTGTTGGGGTGGGATGTCTCGTAGGGGTTGGGGCCCCGGTTGGGGCCTTGATCTCCCTGGCACTGGAATCTGCCATGGCGGATGGTGTGGTCACAGGTTGGGTTGAGTTCCAATCCCTTGGATCTGTAGGTGCCGTGCAGTACCAGCAGCCTGGGTAGTTGGGTCGGCCAGCCTCCCTGTCTGGTCGATTGGTTGGGTTCCTGGCTGAGGGACCACATTTTGCAACCTCCCAACTGGAGATATTTGTAATCCCATCTGCTGTGTGGTAGAAGGGCCCATTTGTAATCCACTTTGGGGCGTGGTGGCCCGGGGTAGGGGCCCTTCCAAGGTAGATCCTGTATGTGATGAGCCTTCAGGACACAGATGAGCCTTCAGGACACAGTGGTCTGACCACAGCACCACTTTAATTTCATCCAGATCCACAGAAAACCCAATCCCAAAGATCAGATCTAGCATATGGCATGCTTGATACATTTATTTATTTATTTTATTTATTATTTTAATTTATAAACTGCCCATCCTGAAGGGGCTCTGGGTGGTGAATAACTGTTAAAATTAATAAAAACAAGAAAACAATAATTCTACAACATACAATAAGCAACAATAAAATATATTAACCAAGTACATTAAAGTGCAATGGAGGGGAGAACCCCCCACCCCACCCCGAAGGTAGGAGGCCAACATGGCACCGCCCCCTTCAACCACCGAATGGCTGGTAGAACAGCTCTGTCTTACAGGCCTGGCGGAATAATAATATGTCCCGCTGGGCCTGGGTCTCCATTGACAGAGCATTCCACCAGGCTGGGACCAGGACTGAAAAGGCCCTGGCCCTGGTTGAAGTGAGGTGGGCTTCCTTAGGGCCGGGGACCACCAGTAAACATTTATCCGCTGATCAAAGCAGTCTCTGGGGAACATACAGGGAGAGGCAATCCCGAAGATATGCCAGTCCCAACCCGCTCAGGGCTTTAAGGGAAAGAACCAACACCTTGAACCTGATTTGGAATTCAACTGGAAGCCAGTGCAGCTGGCGCAGGACAGGTGTGATATGTGACTGGTAGGATATACTGGTCAGGACCCACGTCACCACATTCTGGACCAGTTGTAGTTTCCGGATCAGGCCCAGAGTTAGCCCAGCATAGAGTGAGTTACAGTAATCTAGCCTGGAGGTGACTGTTGCATGGGTCACTGTAGCCAGGTCCTGGAGCGTCAGGTAAGGGGCAAGTTGCCTGATCTGACGGAGATGGAAAAATACAGACTTGGCAACCGCTGTGACCTGGGCCTCCATCGACAGGGAGGCATCCAGGAGCACACCCAGACTTTTCACCACTGGCAAAGTTGCCAGTGGTGTCCCATCCAGGGCAGGGAGCTGGATCCCAACATCTGGCAGCCCCCATCACAGCTGCAGGACCTCTGTCTTCACCAGGTTCTATTTCAGCCTGCTCTGTTTCAACCATGCCATCACAGCCTCCAGAGCTCTGGCCAGATTGTCTGGGGCCATGTCTGGCCGGCCGTCCATCAACAGAAAAAGCTGGGAGTCGTCTGTATATTGATGACAACCCAGCCCAAACCTCTGCACCAACTGGGTGAGGGGGCGCATGTAGATGTTAATAACATCGGGGAGAGTATCACCCTTTGTGGAACCCCGCACACCAAAGGGTGACGGGGCGATAGATCTCCCCCGAGCGCCACCCTCTGTCCCCGACCCTGGAGAAAGGAGACCAGCCACTGTAAGGCTGTCCCCCTAATTCCCACATCGGCGAGGCAGCTGGCCAACCAGTCATATTCGACCATGTCAAATGCTGCTGTGAGATCGAGTAACACAAGCAGTGCCGACCTGCCTCGATCCAGATGCCTGCGAAGGTCATCTGTGAGGGCAACCAAGGCCATCTCCATCCCATGGCCAGGACGGAAGCCAGACTGGAATGGCTCCAGGACTACAGCATCATTCAGGAACTCCTGCAGTTGTACCGCCACCACCCGCTCAATCACCTTGCCCAGGAACGGGAGGTTTGACACTGGCCAGTAACTGGATGGGTCGGTGGGGTTCAAAGATGTTTTTTTTCAGGAGGGGCTGCACCACTGCCTCCTTTAATGCTCTGGGAAAAACCCCAGAGCTCAGGGAGATGTTAACAATGGCCTCCAAATGGTCCCATAGCCCCTCCAACCTGACCTTCACCAGCCAGGATGGGCAGGGGTCCAGAGGACAGGTGGTTGGCCTCATCCCCTGCAGGATCCTGTCAACTTCATCCTGGGAGTGCAGCCTGAAATGATCTAATACAGACCGAGAAGATGGCCAAGGGGTCTCCAGTTCCCTTACTGTATCAACAGTGGGCGGCAGGCCACAGTGAAGGGACAAGAGTTTGCCCACAAAATAGCTTGCAAAAGCCTCGCAGCCAATAGTCGAATTAAAAATTGAGAGAGGGAGACCAAGGACCAAACTGTTTGAAATAATTGAGCCAGGTGTGAGCTAGTGGACGCAATTGAAGCAGCAAAGAAATCCCTCTTTGCTGCTTTCACTGCCACCTCATAGGTTTACATAAACATCCGATAAGATGTTCTTGCTTCTTCATCGTGCCCCCACCTCCACACTTGCTCTAGTCATCTCAGAGACCGCTTCATCTGGTGAAGCTCCTCAGTGAACCAAGGAGCTACCTGTTTGCGGGCTCGGAGAGGGCAGCAGGGGGCAATAATGTTGATGGCTTCAGAAAGTTGGCCATGCCAATCATCCACCAGCTCATCTAACGTATTGCCAGGGGGACATCGGATCCTGCAGAGCCACCTGGAAACCAATTGGATCCATAAGTCTCCTCGGGTGAGCGTAAATCCGCTCACCGCCCACCCAGGAAAGGAGCGGCATGCTCAAATAAACCTTCAGAACAAAGTGATCCGACCATGGCACTGCATCATAGGCATCCAGGACCACCATCATCCCTGCCCCAAAAATCAAATCCAATGTGTGACCTGCTTGAAGTATGGGAGCTGAAACAAACTGGGAGAGTCCTAGGGCCGCCATGGAGGACACCAGGCCCATGGCCTGGGTGGAGGCAGTGGTGTCAGCATGGACGTTGAAATCCCCAAGAACCAAAAGTCTCAGGAATTCCAAGGCCCAGCTGGCCACCACCGCCAACAGACCAGACAGGGAAGATGCAGGTGCAGTAGGTGGTCGATACACCACGCATATTGCCAACCTCTCCTCGGCATCCAACGCTAGGCCCACACAATCAATGCCAGTAATTTTGGGGATGGGGAGTGGTCTGAAGGAGAAAGACTCCTGAATGAGCAAAGCCATGCCTCCTCCCCACCACCATTTGTCTGGGACTGGTGGAGACCGTATAACTTGAGGGCGGTAGTTCTTTCAGAGTGATCATCTCACCCTCCCTCACCCAGGTCTCCGTCAAGCAAGCCAGGTCCACATTTAATGCTGCAAGATAATCTTGCAGCATTTTGGTCTTATTATTTATGGAGCTGGCAATGCACAGCGCCAGTGTTGGACAGTGGTTTAATGTCCTAGCCCCACAACAAGTATATCTTGGGATGGGACGCAGATTGGAAGGGCACTGAGCCCTACCGTGTCTCAATGCCCTTCCCTTCCATAATCTGCTGCCACCACTGTACCTCACATGTCCCTGGATCACTGGGATCCCCGACTCTGAGCTGGCCTCCTAACCAATGATCATAGTGCTAACCCACCATCCTCCCAAAATCAAACAATCCACCAACATGGGAGCTGATACAAATTGGGAGGGACCCAGTGTTACCATGGAGGACACCAGATCCATAGCCTGTGAGGAGGCAGCATCGTCGATGAGGACATTGAAGTCACTCAAAACTAGAAGCCTGGGGTACTCCAAGGCCCACCCCACCACTACCTCCACTAGGCTCGACAGGGTAGCTGCTGGTGCGCTAAGCAGTCAGTACACCAAACTGGTGGCCAAACTCTCCTCAGTACACCATGCCAGGCCCACAGAATCAATGCCAGCAATCTTAGGGGTGGGGAGTGGCCTGAAGGAGAAAAACTCTCATACACGCACTGACACCCCTCCCTCCAGCCACTCATCCAGGACTGGTGAAGGACTGAGAACCCGGGGGGGGGGTCAGTTCTTTCAAAGCAATCGTCTTGGCTTCCCCCAGTCAGGTCTCAGTCATGCAAACCAGGTCAGTATTGCTTGTTGCAAATAAATCCCGCAGTGTTCCGGTCTTATTATTTATAGACCTAGCATTGCACAACAGCAGTGATGGAGGGGGTGCTATTCAACTTCCTAGCCCCACAACCAATATATCTCAGGATGGGACTCAGGTTGGAAGGACACCAAGCCTTACGATATCTTCATGGCCTTCCTTCCCAAGACCATGTCCCTGTCCCCAAAGTACTGGGATCCCCAGTCCAAAGCCAGCTTCCTTAGCTGTATCCTCCCATCTCCACATCTCCCTCCCCCCAGTATAGTTCATAACAATCCCAACTTAGCTCAGCAATAGACCTCATAATAGTCAACAGCCACCTTGCCTCAGTTTATAAGCCAAATTCACCGTTAACATCCTCCCACTCCCAACCAGAATCCTGGTTCTGGTCAGAAGCAATAAATTACACATGAAACAATTGGACCTATTTCCTCCCAATAGCCTCCCAGTAAAACCTGGCCACAACAATCACAATCAACAGTCAGATGAGCAATTTAACAAATTCAACAGAACAGCAGGACCACCCCATCCATCCAATAAAATGTACACAAGATATTAGCAAAATGATTCCAAGCCAGAGCAGTCTGGAGGTGGGGCTGAGCAGCAGAAGAGACTCAGCCCCAGGTGGAACAGCCTCCTTGGTAGCAGCAGGCGCACAGGTAATAACCTGGCAGTCCCAGGCAGCAGCTCTTTTCAGCCAGGGCAGTCAGGGGGCGGGCCTGAGCAGCAGAAGAGACTCAGTCCCTGGTGGAGCAGCTTCCCTAGTAACACCAGAACAGGTAATCCTGTGCTTTATAAATTTACATTACGTGAATATAGAAGGACACATGCAAGGAAAAAAGATACAACCTCAAGGAACCTACAATTCAAAAAATAGATCTTTCAACTTTTGCTGGGTTCCCAAAAGGTAAAGCATAACATTTTGAAGGATTTGTTGACAGGCTACGGGAGATATTAATGCAGCTAAATTTAGTAGGATACCAAATGAGGTGGAAAATCGCTGTAGCTAAGTGATAATGCTCCTCATACCAAACAAGATTTTAAATTAATAAACATGAATATATTAATTCACTACACTCTGAGTAATAAGTTGTGCTGATGTTTTCTCTGCATAAAATGCCACTTAATAATATGACAGCGAAGCCACTCATTGGGGAAGAAAGTTGCAGAGATAGAAGCCATAGAAGATTATTCCAGAAGACTTCCTGCTAAATACTATATAGAAAATAACTCAGCTGGAACACATCATGAGGCACAAACTCAGGAGATGCATATAAAGTTCCTAAAAATCTCCTACCAACTGTTTTAATGAAAGCAAGGCATAGGCACTTCTCCAATGCAGATTTCTGACTTCCATATAGTGTACTTTTGGGTTGCCTGGTAATCATAGGATACTTACTGTCATCCTCCTAATTCAGTCTATGTGACTATAATCTCTCCTCAGATCTAGGTTTCAATCACTGCTCTCTTATGGAGCTCTCACTGGAAGCTTCCGATCCATTACTATTTCTCAACCTAATTCATTACACAGAGTTTGCTATGAGGATAACCGAGGAAACCCCTATATATTTCTGAGCTTCTGAACAATCAAATATTCTGGGCAAAGGGTTTCCCAAGTGGCAGAACTTAAGTCCATTTTCAAAAGTTATAAATAATCATCTACATTTAGTATTTCTTGATTAGGAACATGCAATTTCACATTTAATAGCCAAGATTCAACATGGAAAATGTCCATTCATAAATATAGCACATGGTTCACATTTGAACAGAATTATTTCCAGTGCTTGGGGGTGACTGGAAACCTTCCAATCTGATCATTATTCTGGTACCTCACTTTCCAGTTTGTTTCTCAGTTATCAGGAGGCAGGAAGGACAGTGGGCAGTGGGAGTGGGAAAGAGCCTCAGATATGTGTTTAATAGAAAAATCCTCCAGTCACAATTGCAAACCAGTATTCCAGCCAATAAAGGCCATTATATCTGATGTGTCTATGAAACAAATTTCAGATTTTCACCAAATATTACACAAAGGGTTACCAGGATAGTGGTGGATTTCCCGCTTTCACCTTCCACCCCCCATCACCACTCACCTGGCTGGCGGGGGAAAGGTGCAGTAATGGGCCTCCTGGATGCACTCCTGGGGCGGCACAACAATGTCACTTCCCAGGAGTGACATCATCATGCCACCCCAAAAGCACTCTTGTCTTTTGCAGTGGCCTGATTTGGGCCCCAAACAGGCTAAATTGGGCCCGTTTGAGGCCCAAATTGGCCAGCTGTGAAGCATGCACATGCTCCTGCACCTGCGCGATGACATTGCCTGGAAGTGATGTCACCAGAAGTGATGTCATCGCACAGGCATGGGAGAGTGAGCACACTATACACTTGAGCGAGGAATACAGAGAAGGTGAGTGCCTCCCATCAGGAGTGTAAGGAAACTTGGTAACCCTATTGCACCACCTTACTGAACTGGAGAGATCTTTCTAATTCTTTATACATATGAGTCCTTTGTTGTTACAGTTATTCTCTGAAGCTGCACTTGCTAAACAGAAGCAAATGTTTACTTTCATAAGCTGAGTAGCAAGCAAATCAGATGGAGGAAGGGGGCCAAGAAAAAGCTATGGCTTCCTCCTGCAATGGGCCATTTGCTTGGGGAAGGGGAAGGAAGACATTACAGCTTTTCCTCCTCCTCTGTTATAGGCGGCAAGCCTACCTGCCCTCTAGGAAGCATAGGAAAAGACTTCCTTTGTATGTGCTGGCTGTTTGGCAGAGACAGCAACAGAGAATAGTGGAAAGATGGGCAGAAGCTCACACCCCTCCCCCAGCAATAGCCAGCCCATCTAACCTGCAGACTGGGAGAAGCAGCAGAAATAAACAGAGATTTCGATGGCTGTTGTGGGTTTTCCGGGCTGTATTGCTGTGGTCTTGGCATTGTAGTTCCTGACGTTTCGCCAGCAGCTGTGGCTGGCATCTTCAGAGGTGTAGCACCAAAAGACAGAGATCTCTCAGTGTCACAGGGAGATCTCTGTGACACTGAGAGATCTCTGTCTTTTGGTGCTACACCTCTGAAGATGCCAGTCACAGCTGCTGGCGAAACGTCAGGAACTACAATGCCAAGACCACGGCAATACAGCCCGGAAAACCCACAACAACCATCGTTCTCCGGCCGTGAAAGCCTTCGACAATACATGAAACAGAGATTTCCATCCTCCCCCCGGTTTGCAATAATAAAGATTAAACACAGACATAGGCATGAGAAATCAGTGGTGATGAAAAATCTGATCACCTCTCTAGAAAAGAGAATTGCTGATTTGAGATCAAAGATCTTTCCAATTTCTTTGTGGTATTTAAAAACATTGCAGTCATGATGGGTTAAACGAGCACACATTCATTCATTCATGTGTAAATCTTGTAGGGTTTTTTTAATATGTAGGGAAGGGAAGCTAACTTACTTTGCTGGGCCTCTTAATTTGTAGCATATTTTCTCCTGGCCCGGCTGTGATACTGGAAGTCAATCAGGCTGGGAAAAAAGGGCTAAAAGAAATGGAGTACAGCAAAGCAAGGGGTGGGAGGAGGCAAGGTTAGCTTGCCTCATAACAAACCACCACTTGAAGACCTTGGGGAAGGAGGGAGAGAGACATGTGCCAGTTCACACTTTCCTCAGCCCGTTGTTTTCAGCAGGGAATCTTTCTCGTATCTGCCTGAAATGTGCAGACAGAGGATCCTTTCAGTAAGGAATACAATAACTCAAATGTGGCTCCGCTTTGTTTTTGGTTTTTTGCATTCTAGTGTTCAATATCAACTCAATCTTCCCTCTGAACACACACACACGTTAACATTTTTGTTAACTCTTAGAACTACAACCACCTCAATTTCCCATTGCAGGAGAGAGCATCCACTCTCACTGCCAAGGAGAGCCCAGATGCTAAATTTTCTGATTAAAAAATGGCCACCAGAAACTGACAATTAACATTAAGACCATATCTGTTCAGAGAACCCAGAAGTGTTTGTACGCCCATAAACAGCTAGTGATCGCTGTCCAGTTTTTTTAAAAAAAAACATTTCACACTAAAATACCCACACTCGTTATTTGTAAAGATATTTGGGGAAAAGCAGCTTTGGGGGAAAGCACCTGCCCTATCTCAAATGTATCTCATTTAAAAGCATGAAAATGACCAAGACTAAAAAGAGGGGGAGGAGACAAAAAAGTATGAAGAACATGACAGCTAGAAAAATGGCATTATTGTGGCTTGTCTCATATACCATAAACCAGAACACCCCTTGACCTATCCTTTAATACTGAACACTGTAGAAGGATGAGACATCTGAGGACTACATGGTGCCTTTCCCCGCCCCCAATACCAAACTTATTTGGTATAACCTACATTTGTCTCCATATTTTTCTCCCCTGTTCCAAAATTTACCAGATTTTAAAAGACCTGGTTTAAATTGCAAATATTTCCCAAATTTTCTACTTCTAAGAAAGATAATGAGAATTTAAGAGACTGTCAGAAATATTATGTAGCCATTCCAACATTTAAGCGCCGCAGCATCATATGTGCTGAAATAAATGATCAGACAAGGGAGGGAAAAATAAAATATACCTTTGCGATATGTTTCTGAAGTGTATGACAAAAGCTGCTCCTTGCGGTTTATTAAACTCTAATCATTTTTCTTGAAGGATTAGTAGCAATTATCATTAAGGTTCAAGCATTTAACTGTGACTGCAGCAATAAATCTTACTGAAATAACTGAAACATACTTTTTTGCATGTGGCAACCTGTCTCTGAATCACAACCATCTGTACATAGTTATTGCCTGGTGCACACAGATGGCAGTAAAATCACTATAAAGCTATACCATTCTTTAATCATAAGTTCTATCAGTACCAAACAAAGTGAAATTGCAGTCAGACTATTAGCATTTGAAAGGCTATATGATCACTGTAATTAACAAATACACGTTGTCGAATCATGGTACAATACTGTTCCATTGGTTTCTCACTGGAGGGGGGGGGACACTCCGAAATACTTTCACTGGACAGCCCCTTGCTTTAGTCTCAGATAGCACATTTTTTAAAAAAAGAATGAATAAATAAATGAAAATGTGTGTTAACAATAGAATAGCGTCTTTCAAGCTTTTACTCTGCACAATTCCTTCCCAGATTTAAAATGACAGTGGATAGCAACAGGATAATTGATCCATCCTTGCTCAAAGCCCAGAATCATGCGTGCTCGAGGCTAGCAACTGGAGGGCTATGCTAAACTCTTGTCACTCCAAATCAGCTGAAAAGCAAGGGCCTGTTTATTCTTCTTAGATTTAAAGGGGGTAAGTTGTCCGAATCTCTATAAGAAGCCCATTCTTAGACTTAAGGGTACAGACAATAAAACTGTACCAGGAAAGGAAAGGAGCCCATTGTCTATAAGTGAAGACTTACTATCGAAAACAAGTTAATGGGGTTGGGCCCAATGGGGCTGGCCAATGAGATTGGATTCATATTCACCCAGTTTCCCTCCTTACCACAGCGCCCCAGTCCCACATAGCTGTTGTGCATGCAGGTCCCATGATCCCCAGCATAACCTTTTTGATGGTCCAAGGAACCTCTTCTTCTATTTCCACCAGCAGAAAACTTGGTTGTATCTAACCCAATGTTTTCAATCTATACAGCAGAGTTACCATATTGTATTGTGGGTTGGCCCAGCCCATCATATCTGTAATGAGCATCCTGATGGGTTCAATCCTTAATTTCTTGTACTTCTGTGAGATGGCTACTGATGCCCTAGTCCAGCATGCAACAGGCAAGTACAAGTATCATAAGGAAGCCAGTGTGTGGTGTAGTAGAGTGTCAGACTAGGATCTGAGAGAACCTAGTCTGACCTAGTCTGGGAGAACCAGGTTTGAATCCCCAGTCTGCCACGGAAGGTTGCTGGGTGACCTTGGCCAAGTTTAGTTACACAACCCACAGCCTAGCCTACCTCACAAGGTTGTTGTGAGGATAAAATGGAGGCAAAGGGAATGACATAAGCCTCCCAGGGTCCCTACTAAGGAGAAAGGTGGGATATACATGCAGTAAATAAATAAATAATAAATATTAAAACTAAGCTCCAAGGTGAATAATTGGTAGGAATTAACTATTTCCAAGCCTAATATTCAATAGATCGTTCTACTAGGCTGAATCCTGCAACAGCAGCTTCAGCTGAAGCTAGATTTGAAGATGCTCCACAATTTGGGGGATCATGCCCCTTTGTGGTATGTCAGGCAACTCCCATTACAGTGCTTTAACAAGGAACAGCAACGTTACTGTGGCTTGATGCATGAACGAATTCTGTTTTGTCGTTTATATCTAAAAATAACTGAGTACATTTCATGTTTCCTGGGCTAGAAGTCTCATTATGAAATTATTCACTGAGATGTATATTCTGTCTCTGTTTCATGCTTGCTTTTGTTTTATATTAAAAACTGTGACTTTGCATCTCAACTCTTCCATCAGACAAATACTCCCCCCACAAATGAAACAGATGTGATGAGTATAACATGAATCTTGCAGAGCATAGCTGTGCTTTTTGATGGGCTTAGGGTAAGCAGTTGCCCTCCCTGGGGCACATGTTAACTGTTTGAGATTCGCTACTGCCAAATGCACAGCTTGCTATCTGTAGGAAAGTAGAATTGGCAGGCAACAGCTGGTACTAGTCAATACATGTGCCATTTCTATTTCTTCTATGAGAGTTGCAGCACAGTAAATTAGCATACATCTAGGTAGCATACAAGGCACTGTGCTTTAATTAAAGACCACCATGTTATATACATATGTATGTATTTAGAACTGAAACATCACCATCTCTGCATGCCAAGGGCAGAGGGCACATGTCAATATTTCACCTTAAAGTCACACTCAATAACCAGAGAGGTTTGCTAAAGAAATGCCCGTACTTTGCCATACCTCCAAAAGGAAGAAAGGAGGAGAAAAATGTGTGGGGAACATATATTTTCCCCTCCTCCCAAAACACATCAACATGCCCTTGTAAACAGAACACAAATGACATAGCTCACAAAGATGCCATTAATCTTAAAGACAGTGAGGAGACATTGAGAAAGCTTGTTTCTAAGTTTTGAGAGATCCAAAGCATTTAAAGGCTTTATAAGGCCAGGATAGCACCCTGAATTGTGGTGCAATCATGTGGTCAACTGACCAACATGAGCGTGATGTGACTCAGACTAGGAGTCAGCTGATCTGTGGGAGCCTCATATAACCCAGCCTTAAGGTTTGGGTACAGCTAGGGCTCCCAGGCCCCTGGTGGGGGTGGGGGTGGGGGACCCCCCACCAGGGGACTGCCTGCCTTTACCACTCACCTGGCTAGAAAGGAAAAAGATGTGGGGAATGGGCCCAGGAGGCAAAATACTTCCTGGGCAAGCTCACAGCCAGCGAGTTCCCGGTGGGGTATGACAACATCACTTCCATGAGTGATGTCATCATGCTTGATGCACGAATGCTTTGGGCCTAAAGCATGGGAATATTCCCATGGCCAGAGTGATGACATCACTCCTGGAAGTGACATCATCACATTGGTGCCAGGAGTTTAAGATGGTGAGTACTGAGTTCTCTCCCTCCTGCTGGGAGGGTAAAAGAAATCTGCTTGTGCCAGCAGTAGACATATTAAATTGGAAACAGCGGATACTAAAGAAAGTATCCATAATTATTTATGGATAAAGAAATCATGCAAGTCTTTTCATAAACAAGATGAGACCCATATTGTAAGGGACGGACTGCTTAACACATGGTTCCAATGCAGAAACAGATTGAATCCACCAATTTCCCCATTGATGCTGCCAATTAATGCCTATTATGATGCAGCAGTTAGAAACAGAATTGATCAACCAAGCTATGAATCAATGATAGACAAAGAAGGAAATACAAAAACTTGGGAAGAAATCCAGGAACAAGGCAAAAACATTCCTTGGATGACTTATCACCAAATAGTATCAAGATTGAAGGATCAAACTCATAAAGAAGGTCGCAGGCTGAGAGCAAAAACACAATATGAACTATTAATATCTGGAGACTTGTCGCATCTATTACAAAGTATTACTGCAACACCATACAGAAACAGAGCAAGTTAAAACTTGTATGATAAAATGGATGCAAAATTTTGGGGAAACTATTCCAATGGACTTGTGGGAAAACTTATGGACTAAAGACATGAAATTTACAAGAGGCCAGTTACTGAGCGAAAATTGGTATAAAATGTTTTTTAGATGGTACATTACTCCCAAAGATATTGCAAGGATCAGTAAGGGTTACAGTGGATATTGCTGGAAGTGTCAGAATATGGATGCAACATTTTACCATATGTGGTGGACTTGTAAGGAATCACGAAAATACTGGATAAAAATACATGAAGAAATGCAAAAGATCCTCAAACTCAGATTTGAATTAAATCCGAAAAGTATGCTCTTAAATATTTTACCAACTAATGTGAGAAAAGAGCAAGGAGATGTCTTCTGTTATATGGTGACCAGAGTATTATTTATAGGAAAATGGAAAACTGATGCTTGTCCTGGTCTCCCAGAGTGGAGAGAGAAGGTTCGTGAATATGCTTCAATGGCCAAGCTGACTACCCACTTACAAAATAGACCGATAACTGACTTCTGGAAAAAATTGAAGGATTTCTTTGATTATTTAAGCTAAACTAATCGATACAGAAGCTTAGAGGAAGGGAGGGAAGGAGAGAGAAGGACAAATGTCATGTATCTAGGCTCAGGGAAGCCAAATATGTAATAATTAGTTTATTAGGTTAAAGAAACTTAAATGTATTGCTTGTTTTATTCTCAAGACTTTTATAACTGTACTGTATATGTACTTGTTGGTTGTACAAGATTGGATAACTTTCAATTTAATGTTTAATTTAGAATCTGCATCACTTTTATACTATGCACTTACTTTACTCTATTTTCTTTTCTTATTTTACTCTATTTTCTTTTCTTTAAATTTTATTTTATTTATTTATTTATTTATTTATTTATTTCACATTTGTATTCCATGCTCCCCGTGAGCAGGCTCAGGGTGGATAACAACATATTAAAAATACATTTAAAATACAATTAAAAATTCATGTTAATTAAAAACAACACATTTAAAACAGGGTGGTAGACAGCCTTCACAGGGTGGGTTTCATACACCCCTTTTTTCCAGACCGGCAGAGGCCCAGCCTCAGCCATATGCCTGGCAGAATGACTCTGTCTTGCAGGCCCGGCGAAAAGATAGTAGGTCCTGCTAAGCCTTGATTTCAGCAGACAGAGCGTTCCACCAGGTGGGAGCCAGGACCGAAAAGGCCCTGGCTCTAGTTGAGGCTAGGCGGGCCTCCTTGGGGCCAGGGACCACCAACAGCTGTTTGTCCTGATTGGAGTGTCCTCTGGGGAATATATGGGGAGAGACGGTCCTGTAGATATGCTGGTCCCAGTCTGCACAGGACCTTATAGGTCAATACCAGAACCTTGAATCTGATCCAGTACGCCACTGGCAACCAATGCAGCTCGTGGAAGAACAGTCTTATATGTGCCTTATTTGGCACTCTCGTAATAACATGTGCTGCTGCATTTTGTACCAGCTGTAATCTCTGGGTCAGGCTCAAGGGCAGCCCCACGTAGAACGAGTTACAGTAATCTAGCCTAGAGATGACTGTTGCTTGGATCACTGCCACAGATGGAAAAAAGAGGACCTGGCAACTGCTGTGACCTGCGCCTCCATTTTCAGGGAGGCATCCAAGATCACCCCCAGGCTCTCAACCCTCAGAATTGGCACTTACTGTGTCCCATCAAGGGTCAGGAGCAGGAGTCCCAAACCTAATCCCCCGTGGCTCAAGTACAGGACCTCCATCTTCGTTGGGTTCAGTTTCAGCCGACTCTGCTTCAACCAACCAGTCACAGCTGCAAAAGCATATTCCAGGACATCTGGGGCTGAGTCTGGCTGGCAGTCCATCAACAGATACAACTGGGTGTCATCTGCATATTGATGACACCCAAGTCTGAAACTTCACACCAACTGGGCAAGGGGGCGCATATAGATGTTAAACAATAAAGGGGGGAGTATTGCCCTCTGTGGGAACCCGCACACCAAAGGGTGGAGGGATGGCAATTTCTCCCCAAGTGCCACCCTCTGTCCCCGACCATGGAGAAAAGAGACAAGCCGCTGTAAGGCAGTCCCTCGTATCCCCACATTGGCAAGGCGGTGAGTCAGAAGATGGTAATCGACTGTATCAAATGCTGCCAACAGATCCAATAATATTAGCAGCGCCGAGCCGCCTCAATCCAGATGTCTATGAAGATCGTCTGTGAGGGCGACCAGCAATGTCTCTGTCCCATGTCCTGGATGGAACTCGAAGGGGTCTAGGCTGAGACATCCTTCGGGAAGCCCTGCAGCTGTTCCACCACTGCCTGCTCAATCACCTTTCCCAGAAACGGGAGGTTCGAAACCGGGCGGTAATTGACCAGGTCAGTGGGGTCCAGCAATGGTTTCTTTAAAAGAGGCCTCATCACAGTTTCCTTTAATGGCCCAGGAAAAACCCCAGAGCCTAAGGATAGGTTAACAATGGCCTCCAGCGAGGACCGCAGCCCCTCAGCACTGGCCTTTACCAGCCATGAAGGATATGGGTCCAAGGGACATGTGGTAGGCCTAACTGATTGCAGGGTCCTGCCAAATAAAATTCTTTATTTTAAAAAAAGTGTGTATTGTCATGGGCCGTTTTGCAATGCTATGTGAAGAATTAGCATGCTCTTTTTAGATTCTTATAGAAATGACAATTGATGGCCGATCTTGTTAGTTTTAAACAAAGACCCATTGTGCAGGGTGCCTGCAGGGGGTCAACCTGAAGGCTGCATAAACACCTGAAATTGAGATATGAAGCTAGAACCCAGATTATATAGGACCTTGAGTTGCTGCTAAGATGCTGCATTGGGATCTCTTTAAAAGAGGCCATTGTCCGGGGTCCGCAACCCAGCCCCTGGACTTACCTGGAGAAAAGGACGCGAGACCTCCAGGAGACATCCGCTCAGCTGCTTCTACAGGCACTTGTCCAGGGGGGAACAGTCACAGCACCCCAGCAGCAGAGTCAGGGGGCTGGAGCAGTCACAGCACCCCAGCAGCAGATTCAGGGGGCCCAGAGGCTCCAGGGAAGGCAACACAGCCAGCAGCAAGTGTGAGAGGGGAAGAGCCAGAGGGGGAAGCCTGCCAGGGAAGGGCAGCCGTGCCCAGCAGCAAGGGACAGGCCAGCAGCAATAAACAGGCAGCCCAGATACCAGCCAGGGCGGCACCTCAGGAGCAAAGTCAGGGAAGCGCAGTCACGCCCAGCTCCACAGAGCAGGGTCCTGCAGCATCCCTGTCACCCCTTTGACGTCAGGGCTGGACATGCCGGGGCCCCAGTGGCCGCTGCCACAAGCCCTGACAGCCATATTTTGAACAGAACAAAAGGCCAGTAACATTGGTTGTATTCTCTGAATACCAGCAAAGGGCTCTTTAACCCCCTCCTTTCCAGCATGAACAGCAACTGAAGATTTGGCAAAGCTCTCCCTTTGCCATGGAGTTCAGCTGCTCCCTCCCATCTGCCTGTATCTTGGCTCACATGAAGGAGTGAGCAGCTGGTGTGTGTACAGAGAGAACTCTGACGGAGCCGCTATTGCTGTTCATAGTATGGAAGGAAGGACTGAAAGCTGTTCATGTTGGGGAAGGGAGTGGAGGTAGTGAAAGAGCCCTTTGCCTGCATTTCAACTTGGGAGAAAGTGGCCCAGAATAATAATCAGGGTCCTGTGCATTGATAGTGCGCTTACTTGCTTCCCATCTGCTCCACTTATAAAAGCCAGTATAACCCCACCACCACCACTACGAAAGCCTCTACAATATTCTGACATTGCCCCTTGTAGCACTATCCTGGAATTTCCACTACTTAGGGAAGTAAGAAGGGCCACACAGTACAAAAGTTTGAAGTGGGGATTATACAAGCAATACTGGAATGTTATAAAGGCAAAAAATTGTCATCCGTATTAATGTTTTAAGCATCAACTCATAAAGAAGAAGTGAGTCTTTGGAGAACTTTTATGGAACACCCAGACTGAACAAGGAGGTTTCTTAGTGTGCAATGAACTCAAAATGACCAGCTTACAAATCTGAAGAGACTACTGACCTAGCCTGAAACTGCCACAGCTTTGGTTGAATGAGCAAACAAGCAATCCTCTACAGGCAACCCCACAAGGGGCCACGCATTTGAAAAAAAGGCACAAGAAAAAACTCCTCTGACAGAGCTATCATCATCAAAAAATGTTCAGAATACTAAACAGGAAAAGAAGCCTCTAAATATTTTTTTTCGTTTGTCTTTGCTGTAAATTTCCTAGAAACTTTGTAAACAAACAAAACTACTTGGCATTTTCTGCCTTGGAATTAAAATATAAAAGGTAAACCTTACATCTGAACTTTACTTGTAACATCAGTGTACACATCAGACAAAGATTCCTGTACCAGCAGCACACACACATCCAGGGATCACCTTGTTAGTGAACCCAAATATCTCAATCATACAGCTATATAGCTATAAACTGTAACCTCCTCCTTTGCACACAGAACTGTGATTCTCGAAAGCCTATGCTTCAGTAAAGTTGGTTAGTCTTAAAGGTGCTACTGGACTCTTTTCTATTTTTGCTACTACAGACTAACACAGCTAACTCCTCTGGATCTATACAGTCAGTATGTCATATATTAAATTTCAATTAATTTAATTTTTAAAAAGTTTTTTATTTTTTGTAGATTTATTGTATTTATTATTCAGATGGTATACATAAGTACTTTACTTAGAGTTGCCAGGTCTCCCTGGGTCCAAACTGGGGGGTGGAGGGGTTGCAGGGGGAACTTACCTTGAATGCATGCAAAGTGCGCACATGCTCCAGAGCCTTTGGAGCACGCTCTCAGGTCCATTCCCCACACTTTCCATCCCTCCACCTGCCAGGTAAGATTTGGTGGGGTTGGAGGGGAGAGGCTGGGAGTGAGGGATCTCAGGCCCCAATGGGAGGACTGGGAAGTTTAACTTTACCTAATCAGCAGGATACTTATAATTATATGGTCATTTAATATGATTTAACACACAGCTGTCCTGAAAAAAAATTTCCATTGATGAAGGCAACTTCTTGCTGAAACACATTTGGTAGTCAGTTGGTACAGTGCCTTGCTGTTCTGTTATCTTAATTGGTTGAGGAGGTTTTGTTAATGTATTATATTTCATTCATATTCTAATGGAATTTCTAGTGAATTTATTACATTTATATCTTCCCTCACTGGTTCCTTATTTGTTCTTCTTAACTTTTTTGGTTATTTCACCTGTTTAGTTGGGTTGAGTTTTCTTTCCCTTTCTTTTTCCTTTTTTGCCCTGGAAGTGACATCATGCATTGATGTGATGCTGAAGAGACTTCTCTCTCCATTTTTCCCTGCCAGCCCCGAGCCAGGGCATCTCCCACTATAACAGGAGACCCAAACCTCTGTATCTTCACTTTGAATGGAACTTACTTGTGAGAATGCTTACCTTGGGTTGTGCTGTAAGTGATTTAATATTATCACTGAAGCCAGAAATAATAACTTGTTGTATTTGGCTATGGACCAATTTGAGGCTCATCTGCACATCACAGGATATTGCGCTATCGTGCTATAGCAATAATTTGCAACTGGATTACCCTGGGTGTGGACAAGCTTATTCGGTTGCTTGTCCATGCTTTTGCTATTGCACATGATAGTATAATTTCCAGCAATGTCTGACTGCAGTCACAGGGATCCATAAGAAAGCCTTACTGAAGTATGATAATAATAATGGGGAAGTAGAGACTAACCTTCATATTAACATTATAATACTATGGCCCTTTTAATTTCATGTTGTCTGACTTTTTCCTACAGCATCTATTACAAAAGAACAATGAGAATAAGAACCGTTTCACTCTTTTTCATGGATCTAGCTTAGTTTCTATTCCTAAAAGCTTTTTTCTGGGCCTCTTCTATGGTTGTTTTCATAATACTCATGTACAACCCATCTTGAGCCCTAACTTGTCATGTTAGGTTGACATGACAAACACTAGCACTTACAAGGCAGGAAGGAAATTTCAAAAATGCATGCAATTGTGTTTTTTTTTCAGGGGGGGGTGGACACTACTTCCAAACTGTGTGTTTATGAGCTCCCAAGTACATGTTGGAGTAGGACCTAAAGGACATTTTGTCTTCTCTAGCACAGGCAGAGAAAGACACAAAATGTTATCTTTTCTTGAGTTCACAATCTTTACCCCCACCCCCAGTATTTTCAGTATGTTGGAGAAAGCATGATTTGAATACTCTCAAAATTATATATGCTATGTCTCATTATATAGGTTCACTGTAGAGGTTGAGGCTGAAAGCAGAATGTCAAAGTTCACATTCACAAGAAATTCACAATTTTGGTCTGTGTATAAAAGTAGCTCTACTCTGATCACAAGATCACAGTAATACCCAGATAGTAATTCTTGTTCAGAATGTGCAGTTTCAAGAAAACAGATGGAAAGAAAAGCTCTTGGGCTTACTGAACTGGGCCCAAATACCCTGTCTACCACAATTGGCAAAAAATAAAGTAGTAAAAATAAAACAAAATGGTACACACAAAAAGAACACAAGTGAGTCAATGAAGGGACTGTTGTGTTGTGAGTATAGCACGACAGCAGATCCTTCTGTGTTTACATGATAAACTATGTATTAACAAAGAAACCACTCTAAAATGTTCAAGCAAAATTAGAAAATGTGTAAAGAAAATAAGCACATCTATTTCTAGCTTGATTCAGAACCTAGCCCACTCCAGACTATTTCAGATCTTTGTAGGAAACTGGCTGGAACCCAATGCACAATCTCTCTAGTCATACTTTTTAAGCTGCTACAAAGTTGCTAAAAAGCAACTGCTGTAATTGCAGCAAGAAACAACAGGACAGGCTGCTGACCAAATTAATACCACTACAAACAACTAGGGCTGCTTACTAACTATTAAGCACCAAACTAGATGTGTTTCCACAGGTTGGGTCTGGGGTAGACATGGGCACGAACGGAAAACCCCCCGAAAAAGCTGGCCGTTGTTCGTTGCAATCCACAAACAACGAACAGTAACAAACATGACCCTGTTCACAAACATGTTCGTTGTTCATGGCCCCTTAAAGATCCCTTTAAACTATCAGCTGACAGGTGGCAGCTGATAGTTTAAAGGGCCCTTTCCTTCCACGTGCAAGGGGCAGGGCCCTTTAAATACCCCACAAACTGACCTTCCCAATGTTCAATACCCACCAAATTTGCAAGGGACATAGTCCTCACTGTCCTCCGAAGACACACACACCCTCAAGTTTCAGAGAGATTGCACACTGGGAAAGTCATGATCCATGGGTCCTTCCCTTTGTTGTAATTTTCTGTTCACAGTGGCAAAAACGGGACTCTCTGATGGAAGCTACTTGGAGGGGTTACAAACTGACCATCCCAATGTCCAATGCCCACCAAATTTTCCGGGAACATAGTCCTCACTGTCCTCCGAAGACCACCCCCCCAAGTTTCAGAGAGATTGCACCCTGGGAAAGGCATGATCCATGGGTCCTTCCCTTTGTTGTCATTTTCTCTTCACAGGGGCAAAAATGGGACTCTCTGGTGGAAGCTACTTTGAGGGGTTACAAACTGACCTTCCCAATGTCCAATACCCACCAAATTTGCAGGGGATATAGCCCTCACTGTCCTCCAAAGACCCCCCTAGTTTCAGAGAGATTACACCACGGGAAAGGCATGATCCATGTGTCCCCCCCTTTGCTGTCTTTTTCTGTTCACAGTAACAAAAACGGAACTGTCTGTTGGAAGGCAACTACTTTGAGGGGTTACAAACTGACCTTCCCAATGTCCAGTACCCACCAAATTTGCAGGAGGCATAGTCCTCACTGTCCTCTGACGACTGCCCAAGTTTCAAAGAGATTACACCCTGGGAAAGGCATGATCCATGGGTCATTCCCTTTGTTGTCATTTTCTCTTCACCGTGGCAAAAACGGGACTCTCTGCTGGAAGTACTTTGAAGGGTTAAAGCCAGAAGGAAAGCCAGAAGGAGTTCAGACAGAGTTCAGTCCCTGCCATTGCCAGGGGAATTGATTGAAAGGCCCCAGAATGTCTGGCTTGACAAAAGGCTGACAAAGGCAACAAACCAGGCTTGCTACGACCGTTTGTTCATTTAGAATGGAGCTTCACGAACGGCTTGTTCACGAACAGATGAATGGGCTATTCATGGGTTTTTTCCGTTTGTGCCCATGTCTAGTCTGCCTCCCCACCCCACCCAACTATCACACATACACAATCAGATGGAAGCTGCTGGGAATTTAGTTCCCTAGTTCCAAAGAAGCCAAAATTGGGATTGTGGCACAGTAGGAGAAGGGGATTTATCCTTCCCCATGTGTCATTTTCCTGACCCAAACACAGCACCAGAGGTCGGGAACATTATTTGCCCATTGGGAGGCTGTACATATACTGAATACTGCCATCTACCTGTGACAGTAGTTGGGTTGAGAGACCCAGATCTGACTCATGGAAAAATAATATGCCTGGGTTGGCCCACAGTGATGTTTCCACATGGTTAAGCCAACATAACTTTGACAGAGAAGAACCAAACTCTCTATTTCCTTGCCTCCAGCTGTCCTAAAATTTAACTTAGAACTTTTAAGTAGAAGGTGCTAGTGAAATACCATTCTTATATGTGATTGAAGGATCAAAGAAGATAACTCCAGTAGTAGTTAAATAACTAAAAGATTATAAAAACAATCAAGAACTCACATTTCACAGCTTGCCATACATGGTTCTGGCATTGGCATCTTAATTCATTTCACAACACATTTGGTAGAAATTATTTCAATGACTTTATTTCTTAATGTTGAATAATGGTTGGGTTGCTGCACAAGCATACATTAGACATGACATGAATGTTAACATTTGGTTCTCATTATATGAATGCCTTATTAATGTCTAATTAGTGTTGATATTTTTTCTTAAGTTATATAGCATAAAAGAAGCAGACCTTTAAAAAATGCAGTGGCAGCCAGAAAGTTAAGCTGGTATTATAGAAACGTAAACACTCTTGGCCTATGATTAACCTCACAACCAACTGAGCGCAAAAATTGACCACTCAGCCTACATGTTAAAATTAAGCAGAAAAAGAAAGACTGAAAAGAATATGTTTCTAGCCACCTCTCTGGGCTCTCTTGGCCACAACTGAAATTTAAGACCTGCTTCATATACATTTATCATCCTCAAATATGTTTTCCATTTCACAGTAATATATGTTGTTCAATGAAATTTCTATTAGGAAGAACTAAAATATAATTCTGTGGTTAAAAAAAAAATCTGTGCATGAAGGTCACATACTCTCCTCACCTCTGAGCCTTGATTTTTCCAACATGCCAGCTACCAGACACAAGTGATTCAATACCACAAAGTGCAACAATATTAAAGTTTTATATTTTTGAATTCACGCTTCTATTTTTACTTGTGGTTTACAAGCTGCAGGCCAATTTTTTTTGCTACCTGCCAGAACTGAACAGACAATAACATTCAACAGCTCTTAAACACCTGCAGCCTTACCAAACTGAATTGAGAAATATCAAGCAATGCCGGTGATGTTATGTCTAGTCCATTAATATAAATGCTTCTTTACGTTGGCCTAATTACTTTTGACCAGAAACATATTATTTTTATTGCTTATATTGCCAGAAGCACTGCATTATGGGAGGGGGGGCTTTTCCTGGAACATTAAGCTCCCTGCAGTGAAAGACGGCAGAAGTTTTACCTGTCCCCAGTTTTACCCTGCACATCAAGGGTGCAGAGTAAAATGGTCCTGACAGTGACCTCTCCAAGACCCAGCAGCTGAAACAGCCTTAACAAGGTATTAACACAGCAACATGCTCCATAAACTATTACCAGCTGTAGGGGAGAGGAGGGAGAAGAAAAATGACACACACCAAAAAGAAGGGCAAGAGGACACCGAAGGCTGTTTCTCCACCAGAGGAGTCACTACTCAATTTGAGATCCCACTGCATACTCTCACCACTCTATCTTATTCAAGAAAATCCCATTGAATTAAAGGGAGCTTATTCCCAAGAAAGTATCATGCAGGATGACAGCCTTCTCTTTTAGATCTGAGGTATTATTGAATAATATTCTGATATTCCCCAAGAGCCGCAGAACTGAATCCAGATTGTACATTCTTGTAAGATTCAGTTCCACAGCATGCTTTCAAAGGTATCTTCCAGTTACCAGCCATGTGCTGCACAAGGATCTTTTCACCATACAAATGGTGTTATCAGTTGTGAGAGTACTGATAACTTTCTGGACATGAAAAGCAAGGAAAAGATGCCTGGAATCCAGCCCCCACCCCCAATAACTAGGAAGTTCTGTCAGCATCCAAAGTCACTACCACTGATTGGTTGGTGCTCAGCTCCAGTACAGCAAAGGGCACTGTTGGAAACTTTAGTACTTGAACTTCGAAGGTCATGATGATTCCAGGCATCGATCTAGCTGAATGTGCTACCATGATTAATGTGTACTCAGAGTCAGGGCCCAGAGCCGTCTTTATGAACAGCTGGGGAAAGAGTGTGGAAACACTTTGCAATTGGCAGATGGTAAGAAGAAGCTGGACTGGAGACAACATGCTCCAGATCTGGGTTCTGACTCACAGCCCCAGCTTTCCCACACTGTATGCACATGTCATGAGCTGTTTTGTTAGGGAGATCAGATTTGCATGATTCAGGTAGTCTATCTTTATTTTAACTATTGGTGATTAATGTATTGTCGAAGGCTTTCACGGCTGGAGACCGATGGTTGTTGTGGGTTTTCCGGGCTGTATTGCCGTGGTCTTGGCATTGTAGTTCCTGACGTTTCGCCAGCAGCTGTGGCTGGCATCTTCAGAGGTGTAGCACCAAAGACAGAGATCTCTCAGTGTCACAGTGTGGACAAGATCTTCACTGTATCATTGTATTCTTAAGGTTTCTTCTTTCCTGTTGAAATTTTGCTTATGCAACTACTTGCTTATGCAACTACTACTTTGCTTATCCAACTACTTTGTCAGACTGCACAGGGAAGCCATTGAAATTCACAAGCATAAGCAAAACTTCAACAGGAAAGAAGAAACCTTAAGAATGAACAGAGCATGGTTTCCAGTTCTGAAAAACACCAGGCTAACAAAACACTCTACACCCGACAATAGCCCTGCAGAGAAGATTAGCACATCAAGCACCAATCCATATGGGACTTCCGGTTTGGGATTCATGGAGGTCTAACGCAGCTCCATTTGCGGAGCTGACCGGACTGCCGTTTTAACCGGCCGGAGGGGTGAAAATAACCCGCGGCCGACTGCTCTCAGGCGGGGAGCAGGCAAAGAACGCTCAAGACCCTAGGGTGAGCTAGATCTCGGATGAGGGGGGGCTCTACTCAATGAGTCTCCCCCCCGATCCTTGAGGTCCCACCTTGCGACGGGTCGGCTATAATCTCTGCGGCAGTTTTGGGGCCAATTCGGCTGGCATAAGACCTACATACCCAAGCTTCGATCGGGGAGGGAAGTCGAGAGGAGAATTCAAGATCGAAACAGCGATTACAACCCGAGAAAGTTGAAGAGAAGGTAAAGATCGCTATCTCTTGAAACGGGACAGATTGACAAAAACAGAGAGGAAAGAAAGTAGATTTTTAAACTGCAACAGACTAGTGAAAAGGAGGTGAAGACTCGGCAGGAGTTGTATTTTAAAAGAGACTAAGTTTAAAGAAGTTATTACAAAAATTGGACTATTGTTTTGAATACCTGTGGTTTTGGAGCTGTGGGAAAAAGACACCATCGCGAGACCTGCTGTGGGAAGATGGGAGACAGGAAGTGCGTAACAACAATAGAGTGGCTGGAGAGAAGCGGCCCTTGCCGACGGACAGGAAGTAGGGAATCGCCATTTTTGAAAGGGGAAGGGTCGCGGCTTCAGCGGAAGAGGAAGTAGGCCATTTTGGATTACAACAACATAGAGAAACCATAGAGAAAAGACGCCCGACATTTTGGATATTTAAAAATTTAATTTTGGCAAAGATTGGGACATTTGGAAAAAAGGAAAACGTTTAATTATACGCCACGGAGCTAAGGAAGAGAGCAGATTCGTGGGAGCGAGCTAAAGCAAGCCCCACGATGTCGAAAAAAGAGTGGCAATCGGCAATAGAAAATCTGGACAAAAAACTTGTAGACATGATGAAAGAACTTAGGGACACGAAATTGGAGCTTATTAAAGAGGTCAAAGAAGTTACACAGACAGTAAAGTCGGAGCTGTCAGAAGTGAAAAAAGGCGTGGAAACGATTAGTAGTGAATTACAAGGAACGCAGCAGAGAGTTAAAACAGTAGAAGACGCGATGGAGAATTTAATAGACACGCAACAAACAGAGATGAGACTGGTGAAGGGGAGGATGTCAGTTGCAGAAACTAAACACATGGAGAAGCAGCTTCGTTTTCGTGGTCTGCCAGAAGTGGAAGGGAAGTCAGCGCAAGAACAGATGACTGAGATGTTGGCTGAATACCTGGGGAAGGAGGAGGAGGAAATTGTGGCTATCCTAGATGTGGCGTACCGTGTGAACTCGAGAATTGCAACCCAGAGGAAATTACCAAGGGATGTGATTGTGCAGTTTACAACTAGAAACATGAAAGAGAGGATTGTGACAAAACAATTTCAAGATCCATTGGAGATTGATGGCAAGACGATTATCATAATGAAGGAACTGCCCAGATCAGTGTTATTGGACAGGAAAAAATATAAAGTGCTAATTCAGACTTTGAAGGACATGAATATCAGGTACAGATGGGAGTTACCGGAAGGAGTGTCCTTTGAGTTTGGAGGGGCAAAAAAACGCATCAGATCTGAGCGGGAGATGGAGAGATTTATTAAGGACAATGAAAAAGACTTACCAACAAAACCATGAATATGGAGTGTAAAGTATTATCTTGGAATGTAAATGGACTAAACTCACCGAATAAGAGGAAAAATATTTTTCATTGGCTACTAAAACAAAAATGTGATATTGTTTGTTTGCAGGAGACCCATATCAGAAAACAGGATGTAAAATATTTAAAATCTGGAAAATTGGGCAAAGAATTTGTAGCGGCCTCCAACAAGAAAAAAAGAGGAGTGGTGTTGTACATAAAAGAGGAGCTGCAGCCAAAATTTGTTATGAGAGATGTGGAAGCTAGATTTGTAGCAGTGGAATGCAATTGGAATTTAAAGAGAGTGTTGGTAGTCGGACTTTATGCACCTAACGGTGCAAAGGAAAGTTTCTTTGAGGATTTAAGGAAGCATTTAGACGATCTTGTATATGACCAGATAATTCTTGCTGGAGACTTCAATGGAGTGACAGATTTGGAACTAGACAAAAAGACTACAACAGCACAAAAGAAAAGAGGACTATTGCCAAAGCTTTTTTTTGAGTTGATTCAACAAGAGACTCTCGAAGACGTATGGAGGAGAGAATATCCTAAAACCAGACAGTTTACTTTTTATTCTGCAAGGCATCTTACATTATCAAGAATTGATATGATCTGGGCCTCAAAAGACTTAGCGTTATGGACTAAGGAGGTAGAAATAATGCCGATGGTAGGCTCAGATCACAACCCAATTATGTGGAAATTTGGAAAAAGGAGAAAAAGGAAAGCCTGGAGAATAAATGAGGACTTGTTACAGGAAAGTGAGAATATGGAAATATTGAGAAGAGAGACAAAGTTTTTCATACAATACAACGTGAATAAAGAAGTACCAACCAGCAAAGTTTGGGACGCGTACAAGGCGGTTGTAAGGGGCATACTAATGGACTTAAATGGCAGAGCAAGGAAAAAGAAAGAGGAGAAAAGACTAGAGATTGAGGAGAAAATAAAAGCCAAAGAAGCACAGTTAAAAAAGAGACCAGGAAAAAAGAAAATACACCAGGAAATCAAAATTCTTCAAGAACAGCTAACAGCAATGAGTAATAAAGAATTGGAGTGGAACCTTAAAAGACTGAATCAAAAAGCGTTTGAGGGCGCTAATAAACCTGGGAAATATTTGGCATGGCAATTGAAGAAGAAAAGGGAAAAGAAAATAATAAATAAAATCTGTGAAGAAAATAAAACGTACCTGGAGCAGATTACCATTAGTAGAGCCTTTTATAAATTCTATGCTAAGCTGTATAATAAAAAAGAAGTAAACAAAGAATCAATAGCATCATATTTGGAGAAAACCAAACTTCCAGAAATCTCGGAAGCTTGGAGAAATAAGTTGAACAGTGAAGTAACTGATGAGGAAATAAGTAAGGCAATACAATCCGCAAATCTAGGAAAGGCGCCAGGGCCAGATGGACTTACGGCTAAATTTTATAAGACAATGGCCAATGAACTGGCACCATTCCTAAAAGAGGTGATGAATGGAGTTTTTAAGGATCAAAGGATTCCAGACACTTGGAGTGAAGCGAATATATCATTGATCCCAAAAGAGGGCCAAGATCTGACTAACGTGAAAAATTACAGACCTATATCATTACTTAACAACGATTATAAAATTTTTGCGAAGATATTGGCGGAGAGACTGAAGGGGTGGCTCTCGGAAGTCATAGAGGAAGAACAAGCAGGCTTTTTGCCAGACAGACAAATAAGAGACAATTTAAGGACAGTGATCAATGCTATTGAATACTATGACAAGCGTTGTGATAAAGAGGTCGGTTTCTTCTTTGTAGACGCTGAAAAAGCGTTTGACAATTTAAACTGGGACTTTTTGTTTGCCACTATGGAAAAGCTACAACTGGGAGAAAGATTCATCAGAGCAATTAAAGAAATTTATAGAGACCAGACTGCAGCAATTGTAGTGAATGATGAACTGACCAAGAAATTGACGATTAGTAAAGGAACAAGACAAGGTTGCCCGCTATCTCCATTGTTGTTCATTTTAGTATTGGAGATTCTGATGATACAAATACGACAAGATGAGGAAATACGAGGAATAAAAATAAAGGACTATTCATATAAGGTCAGAGCATTTGCAGATGACATAATGTTAATTGTAGAAGATCCATTGGAGAACATGCCAAAAGTGATAGATAAGATCAAGGAGTTTGGTGACTTGGCAGGTTTTTTCATTAACAAAAAGAAGTCAAAGATATTATGCAAAAACATGACTAAGCAGAAACAACAATTGTTAATGGAAACAACGGACTGTGAAGTAACTAGTAAGGTGAAATACTTAGGAGTTGAGCTGACTGCAAAAAATATAGATTTGTTCAAGAATAATTATGAAAAATTATGGACTCAGATAGAGAGAGACTTGATCAAATGGAATAGATTGAACTTGTCATGGTTGGGCAGGATTGCAGCAGTTAAGATGAATGTGCTACCAAGAGTAATGTTTTTGCTACAGACAATACCAATCATCAGAGACCCTAAACAATTTGAAAAATGGCAGAGGAAAATATCAGATTTTGTTTGGGCAGGCAAGAAGCCTCGAGTGAAAGTGAAAGTTTTACAAGATGCAAAGGAAAGAGGCGGAATGCAACTGCCCAACCTGAGACTTTATCATGATGCAATCTGCCTAGTTTGGTTAAAAGAGTGGATGACACTAAAGAATAAGAAACTATTAGCCCTAGAGGGATATAAAAAAATTTTTGGATGGCACGCATACCTATGGCATGACAAAGTAAAGGTCAACTCGATGTTCCTGCATCATTTTGTAAGGAGAAGTTTATATACAATCTGGAAGAAGTATAGAACTTACCTACAAGAAGGAACTCCCTTGTGGGTGGTTCCGTATGAGGTGATAGACCCGAGAGCTGTTGATAATGAACAACAATGTTTAACATACAAAGATATAACTAAAATTGAAGTATCTAAACTTAGAATAAAGACGCAAGAGGAACTATCACCTAACTATGATTGGTTCCAGTATAGACAGATTAGAGACTTATACAACTCGGACTCTGCAAAAGGGGGCATACGAACAGAGAACTCGGAACTAGAGCAGACCCTTTTTAAAGAAGACAGGAAAAGAATATCCAAGGTATACCAAGTACTGTTGAAATGGTATACTGAGGATGAGATAGTTAAAACACAGATGGTGAAATGGGCTATAAATTTCAATAAAGAAATAACAATGGAGGCATGGGAATACTTGTGGAAAACTACAATGAAGACAACGACATGTACTAATATTAAAGAGAACATTTACAAAATGATCTATCGTTGGTACATGACACCAAAGAAGATTGCGCTAGGGAACTTGAACACTTCTAATAAATGCTGGAAATGTAGGAAGCATGAGGGCTCCCTCTATCACATGTGGTGGTCGTGTGAGGTAGCTAGGCAGTTCTGGGGGGAAATAATAAGAGAAATGAGTGTAATTTTACAGTTTCAAATAAATAAGAACCCAGAACTCCTGCTGCTAAATTTGGGAATGGAGGGAATTCCAGCCCATCATAGGACGTTGATATTTTATATGACTGCAGCAGCTAGACTTTTGTATGCGCAGAAATGGAAAGTACAAGAAGTGCCAACTATTGAAGATTGGATCTACAAATTGCTGTATATGGCTGAAATGGACAAGATGACAAGAAAACTGAGAGATCTGGACTCAGGGCAGTTTAACACAGACTGGGAGAAGCTGAAACAATATCTGGAGAAGAAGTGGGAGGTGGGAGGAAAACTGTGGCAGTTTGAGAACTACTGAAGTATAATAAAAGTATAAAAGAGAGGGGTGACTTTACCGGGGGAGGAAGAGAAATGTGAATTTATAAGCAGTTAGATTAATTGATTGAGATATATATAGATATGTAAAGGTTAATTGATAGAATATTGATAGAGAATAATTAATGGTAAGGTTTAAACATGAGGATTGAGTAATTAACAATATTTTCTTTCTTTGATAAGATTTATATGCACCAAACTGAATGCATAGAAGAATATATAGAATTACCATAAAAAGATGAAATGAGTAATATATAGAGAACAAATCAAATTGTTTGATTTAAATGTGGGAAATTTTTATGGTTTATGATATATAGGCTTATGATATATAGAAATATTCAAAACTGGAAAATGGGATAAATTGTTTATCTAAAGACGTACAGTTTGGGTGTATAATAAGTAAAGGAGTTAAAGATGTACTGCTTAATATAATGGAGAATGTATATTTGTTTTAGACAGAGGAATTTAATAGAAGTAAGGGAAAAGGGACAGAGGGTGGGAAAGCTGTTGGAAGTCAACAAAAGGGGGGGAAAGGGAGGGGGTTAGAAACGAAAAATTAGGGGAAAATTGAATGTAATGTAAAAATAATAATGTTCTAACCCAATAAAACTTTTTTAAAAAAAAAGCACCAATCCATATGCAAAAGAACCTCCTCAGGATACAGTGAAGCCTCCCGCCATTAGCATTCCATACCCTGGGAAACCCTTACAGGATGACTCAGCTCAACCCCACCCCTCCTGAGTAGATACAAATGACCTGCCAAGATCTTGTCCACACTGTGACACTGAGAGATCTCTGTCTTTTGGTGCTACACCTCTGAAGATGCCAGCCACAGCTGCTGGCGAAACGTCAGGAACTACAATGCCAAGACCACGGCAATACAGCCCAGAAAACCCACAACAACTATTGGTGATTAATTGCCAACTTGGAAAAAAAATAACAACCAGAGAGCAGCAATTGATGAAAATCTCTGTAATCATCCAGTTAGAGTTTAAAATTTATTCCTGTTACAAAGTGTACTCCCCTCTTGCACTGGAACCACTGAAATGAACAGTTACACAATTCTCTGGCAAAACTCCCATTCATCTCAATGGGACCTGCACAGGCTATTATTGTTGACCTGTTTTTGGTAAGTGTGGGCTATACTGATTTTAATTAATACATCAGAATTCTTCTTGCATAGAAAATAAGGGTAAAATCCTTAATGGCAGTTGCTATAATCTCCCTTACATACCACTGAACCCTTAAGAAACCCTGCATAACAGTCTTCAGCCTGTAGTCTAACTATATGCCTGTATCAAACAAGGGCATATAGAGAAACTTTGTCAATAGTAACATGTGATGTCACTTAAATTCTCTTCCTTCTAAGGTTCTTCAAAGACCAGGTTCATTCAGAGGTGATATCAGAGTTTTTTTTATTTAGAATAGCATTTAATGCTCAGTAATACGGGCCTTAGACTTTCATAGCTCAGGCACAAAAGCCACAATATGCCCTGCTCCAGATGGGAGTGCATTCTTTAAAATGCCCAGAAACAGAGAACGCAGAGGGCCTCTTTTGTGGTGCAGTATGATGGAAACATTTTCCAAGTGAATTCCCACTCACCATCATGATTGCTATATCACCAATCCACTCTCAAAACCAGATTAACCAGACAAACACAATAAAGGTAACAGAGAGCCTTTCTTTGTGGGGTGGTCTTAGTAGATATTAAAAAGTCTGTTATCTCTCTGTTAAGAAATATTTTAAAATAAGAAAATGTTACTGCTAGGTATTCCTGCTCCAATTTGAACAGTGTTGAAAGCCTGCAGCAATTAATATATTTGATCAGGAAAAGCCCACAGAAGATGTTATTGTACTTATTTAGCAGATTGTACTTATTTAGCAGATTTTTATCTTGCCTTCTTCCAAGAAGCTCAAAGTGGTGAATATAATCCTGGCCCCATTTAACTTCACAACAATCCTGCAATGTAGATTAGCATAAAAAAAGAACGATTGGCCCAAGGTCACCTAGTTTGCTTTATGTCCATGTGGGAATTTGGACAATTTACAAGCATCTTACTGCAGTCAGCAATGACATTATCAATCCACTCCCATTGCTCTTAAAAAAATATGCCTGCCTGACACCTCAAAGCTCCTGCCCAAAGCAATCACTGAGTTTGGTTGATGGTATTTCTGGATAAAGTATTCTTTTCAATAGTATGTTTCATCTCTTCATAGAACTTAAATGGTTTTCTGATACTTGAACATATTTGTTTTCATCTGTTAAGGTGGCTACCAGCCCCACAATCACATGAATAGTAGGACAGTTTCAGGTAGACATGGGCACGAACCAAAAAAATTTAACGACTCTGCGGTTCGTGGTTCGGTGCCAACGACGATCCCGAGGTCGCAAACCGCAATGAACATTTCCCGTTGCCAGACCGGTTCAAAGTTCATGGTTCGTGGGCGTCAGAATGGCCCCCATTGGAATTAGAGAGCCCATATTCCCGGGGAGTGTTTAACAAGCTCTCCTCCAGCCATTACCCAAGTTTGGTCAAGATTGCAATAGGGATCCAAGCTCCAATTAAACTCTCTGTCTCTCTCCCCAAAGGCTAGCAAGTAGCAAGCAACAGCTCTGTCACACTCCACTGCTCGCTGAAACGGAAACCCAGCCTGGTAACCCACGGCTACTTATAAGCACAGGTCCCATTGAGCAACACAGGAGGTCTGTCTTTGGCCGTCCGAGCTGCCTATCAGGGTTTGCAGGGATGAGATTGGAGTGCCCATGGCTACAGAACACCCCCTTCCCCCTCCCTCCCCTGGGTGTCTTCTCCCAACTTGTAACCGCTTTGCAGCTCCATGGTTGGAAGGAAGACCTGCCGATCAAGGTAAGCTGGGCTTCCATTCGGGTTTCCAGGGCAACAGAAGGAACGCAGACAGAGTTCAGGCATTCCCCCGGCTCCGTTGCCAAGGGAATTGATTGTTGGTGCCTGACTGTCTGGCTTCCCAAACTGCAGCCAAATGCACCAAACCAGGCCTCTTCCGAACGCTGGTTCGTTGGCCATGGATGATCACAAACTGCCAGATCGCGATCGCGCAATTGCGCGATCGCCATTTTCGTGGGTTTCTGAAGTTCGTAATGCGGTTCGTGCCCATCTCTAGTTTCAGGTGGGTAGCCATGTTGGTCTGTAGTAGAAGAGCAAGATTCAGGTCCAGTTGCACCTTAAAGACCAACTAGAGTTCCATGGTATGAGCTTTCGAGAGTCAGAGCTCCCTTATAAATCTAAAACAAAAGAACAGGAAATCTGTTCTTACCACTGAGTGTTTTGCATGGTATCCATGATAACTTCCAGCAAACCACATTTTAAGAACACAGCAGAATTTGCCAGGTAGACAATGTCTATACATTCAACAGCCTGCAAAACAACTAATATGCATACAGTAGCAAATTACTCAGACAGGGCCAATCTATTCCAGCATTCACTTGCAAAGGAAATCTTTATTCATTATACTGTGTTTAAGTCATTCCAATTATTCATCCAATCCAGGTGCTGCCACATAAGTGTTGATGCATAATTAAAGGTAAAGGTTTAAAGTGAACTGTTTCCAATCATCCTGTAAGCAGAGGTGGGAATTCAAACTCTTCAATATAGTGTAAAGATTTTGAGGTAAAGGGTCAATTTGTGAAGTCAGTTTCCAAATGTACAATGTTAATAGGGGAAGAGGTTGCTCAACCATTGCCAAAAACTTGGGAGGCACTGAATATTATAGTTACCAACAGTCAGAGCAATGAGGCTGAAATTTCAACAAATGTGCATCTAAGAACATGGAAAGAAAGGCAATGGGGAACAGCACATAAGGGTTAGGATGGAGACTGCCATTAAACAATCCTATATCATGAGAAATGCGAAGTCAATTTAAGGAAGGCAACATAAGGAAAAGACTGATTTGCAGAGAAAGTTAAGTGAACCATAGAGAAAGCAAAACAGAACAAAAAGAAATTACAAGTGTGGGAAGAGGCAAATTGGCAACAAGACAACTGAATGGAAGGAATGAAAATCAGGTAATACCACATTAAGTGAGGAACAGGAATGTGAAGGAAGAAAATAACACACTTAATAAGGAACAACAGCACTGTGAGAGATAATGGCCAAGCAGCAATGTAAATAAAAAAGTCAGCATTAAGTATTTAAATAGTGGAAAATGCAATACCAAGATGAAAATTAGAAGGATCTTTTTAAAATGGTAAATAAAGCATAGAGATAAAATGGCTCAGTAGCAGCACATTTATACTTGTGTGCTTTTATGCACTTGCCATTTATTTCAATGAGATGTGAGCAGGAAAAATTCCCAGTAGACTAAAAGACTATTAATATGTATGTACAGGGCTTTTTTCAGGAGGAACGCGGGGAAACGGAGTTCTGGAACCTCTTGAAAATGGTCACATGGCTGGTGGCCCCGCCCCCTGATCTCCAGACAGAGGGGAGTTTAGATTGCCCTCCGCGCTGCCAAGCGGCACGGAGGGCAATCTAAACTCCCCTCTGTCTGGAGATCAGGGGGCGGGGCCACCAGCCATGTGACCATTTTCTCTGAGGGCAACCCACTGAGTTCCACCACCTCTTTTCCCAGAAAAAAAGCCCTGTGTATGTGAAGAATATACACATGGACACATTAAATTGCCCTTACATTGAATCAGACTCTTGGACCATCCACGTCAGTATTTTCTACTCAGAGTGGCAATGGCTCTCCAGGATCTCAGGCAGAGGACTTTGACATCACCTATTGCCTGGTTCTTTTAAGATGTCAAGAATTGAACCTGGGACCTTCTGCATGCAAAGCAGATGCTCCCCCACTGAGCCATAGTCTCTCTGGTTTAAGTTTAGCAATCTATTCCATTTCAATTTTTTCAGGTTAATTTGTGTTTTTCATCATGATGCAAATTCCACTAAAAGAGTCAAGACTTAAAAATGATTTCAATACAAGAACCTTACAAAGTTTCAGCTCCAACTGGGAAAGGAATATAAACTGAGGACCTTCGAGTGGGAAAATGTTACAGATGCAGCATGGTACCTGCTTATTTCCTACAAAGTGTGAAAGTATGATAAACGTAAATAAGACTTGTACATCAAGCTTTTGGATATTTTTACTATATTTCAACACACATCACATCACAGGGACCAACGTTTGTGTGCATCATCAGAAAAAAGTATGAATTTATAAAGCTTTTAAAGAGTTGAGTCCAGGTTCCCCAGCCCCAGGAGCTGTGGGGAACGGCTGTTAAAAAATAAAGAAGAGACCAAACGGCCTTAGAATGCCTTCTCCCACAAGCTGTTTTCCCATGACAAAATAGTGCAGGGGGAGGGTTTTTTCCCCGTTTTTACTGTTCCATGTGCACAGAATACTCCACATATAGCAGTAAAAACAGAGAACCCTCCCCCCACTCGCTATTTTGTAAAACGCATTGCAGGAGAGCTCCTCCTTTCCCCGTGGTAGCATTCTGAGGCCATTTAGGCTCTCCTTTATTTTTTAACAGCCATTCCCCACAGCTGCTGTGTGGCTGCAGGGACCCTGAGTAGGGTCTGGGTCTGCAGGGAACTTGAGTTGGGAACCCAACATGGATGTCTAGCTTGACCCTAATATGTAGAGTCACAAATACACACACTTTTTGTAATATGGAGTGCATCATTTTAAGAACTCTTGTGGTAAAACAAAGCTTAGAAGCTTCTTGCTATAATATCTTTGTGTAATTTTATCATAATCTGTTTTTTACTGGAGTTTATGTCTGGATATAATAAAAATTATCAACATATTAAAGCAACATCTTTTTTGTTATTAAAAAAGGATTTTTTTGAGTGACGTAGACTTTACAATGACATTTTGAGCTTCATTTACAAAAAGAATGGAAACCACCACTAGCATTCGATTTTTAAATAAGAGCTTATTTTGAAAGTACTGTGACTGCTGCATGCACATTCACTGTTCTGTTTTTCACAGAAGCAATGTCCATCAGGAAAATAAAAATGTATTTTTGCTTTACAAGTAATTGCTCTCTCTCAGTCCTGCAGTGACACCTAGGGTTAGGCTGCAGATACTACCATTAGGACATTATATCTCAGGAGGAAAGCTTTGACTCTCGAAATCACATACCTTGGAAATCTAGTTGGTCTTTAAGGTGCTATTGGACCCAGATCTTGCTCTTCAATTGCATGGCTACCCACCTGAAGATATAGTGGTTTTTTATTTTGTTTAATTTTTGTGCATGACTGGGAAGAATGTTTTCATTCCATTTGGTTTCTTTCACAATGTTTCTGTTTTTGTTCGATGACATTTTGTACCATTTTTATATTCTTTTATATTATATACTATTTATGAATTATATATAATTTTTACCCAGTATATATGCAGCTGATGCAAAAGCAGACATCAATTTTAACAGCAACATTCCTATATTGTTAATATTACTGGGTTGAAAAAAGATGAACAAAGTTTCATCTCAAATGTGAAGAAACCATTGAATCAAATCAGCATTTGTGAAATTCTGTAACATTCTTCATTTCATTCCTTTTAAACATTTACAGATTCCTTCAATGTGAAAATCACAGTTTTAAAGAGCTGAGTGCTCATAAATTTATGAACGATTAAGCCTGCTAGAATTGGGGAGAAAATAGGTTTTAATATCTCAGATAAAAGGGCATGCCCATAAATTAACATCAAAGTAAAAGATACTCAATCAAAAGGTACTTGTTTGGTGTAAACCCTCCTTTAAATTCAGTATTCTTTATGTTTCCTTCTAACCACCTTGTTAGTGGGAAGAAGTAATCAAATCAATAAAAATTGTTGACAATTCACATTTTCCCCTTCCTCTTCAAAATAATACACAAATATCGAGTTACATTTTAAAGCCATGTTGGATTTTCTACAATGTAAATTAACTATTGTCACACTGAATGTTTAACAAAATCACTCACTGACTCAGTTTGCAGTGCTTTGTTGAAAATAAAACGTTCACCAGATTTTGAACTGAAAAAGCTGTGCTCATGGTTAATGTGAAGTCAGAAAGGGGGACTGTTTAGGCAGATAGCCATGTTGGTCTGCAGTAGAACAGCAGGATTTTAGTCCAGTGGCACCTTAGAGACCAACAAGATTTTCAGAGTGTAAGTTTCAAGTGTCAGAG